>NW_009595187.1:22444-25910 GCF_000690535.1 Cariama cristata | reverse complement strand
ACAGAAATGCCCTGCTTTGCCCCAGGCTGGCAGAGCTCTGACCCAGTCATGTCTGTGTCCAGCAGATGAGGGGCAGTGACAGCTTCTGACACTGTCCATCCGTGGACATGGTAATGCAAAAGAGAACCGGGTCATACACTTTGCCTCCTCTCCCCCAGTTTTGCTTTTTTCAGACCCAGGCCTTAACATCAACTTCAGTGCCACCAAATTCTGACACTGTTGTCCAGTCATCAGCATCTTGGCAGACTGAGTGGTTAACCCAGTTGTTACTGAGGCATCCATCCACCCCACCAATGTACATAAAAAACCAAGGAACTAAAATACTCTAGACATTAAATCAGGCATCTGAAGTCATCACCAACTTATTTTGCTTTAAGACCCTTAGTGATAAAGGGACCTCGACAGAGAATTTTCCAAAGCTGCTTTGGGATTGATATTAATCTAATTTGGGGGTTTGTGCACCTACATATCTTAGGCTGCACAGAAAATCCCAAGCTAAACTAATTTTCTATGTGGGAGAAGATGCTGCTTCCCGAAGTGAAGGGAACCGCTCGCCTTGCAGCCAAAGTTCACAAAGTCAAAAAGGCTTGGGGGGGCGGGGGGGCAGGGAAGAAAGAGCAGAGGCACATTCACAGTGGAAAATGCTATTGATCCTTTGCCATAACAGCAATAGCCGGTAATACTGCAACATGAACTAACCTGCCCACCAAAGCAAAATGCTCAGTGATTTGTAAAAATCCCCTCTAGAATGTAAAGAACAAGACCAGAAAAGCTATTTAAGATTTGCAGGTTTCCTCGGGCAATGAAAGAAATAGAAGCCTGATTAAGTCTCAGATTTGTTACTCTACAGGCGAATAAATACATCCCCTGTGCTTGCACACAAAACTCACTTGGGAAGAGCTGATGGTTGGGTTTGTCACTGCTGAGGGAGATCATACAGAGGCAGGGGGAGAGGAGGAAAATAATTTCCCTACCACAAGAAACATGCCCTCAGCTGAAGGCATGGCACAGCTCTCCCATCTTGGGCTCATAGAGCTTACCCAGTCACAGCAATACTGAGCTTGGGGGAATACTCTAACTCAGATGCATTTTGTGATAGAAAGAGATCATCTCTGCTTCCCTGACACTAGTAAAACTTCTTATTTTCTTTTTCACTAGGCTTCACAGTTAGAGCTTGCTAGATGCACTCTTAAATAAATGCTGAAGAAGAAATTCCCATTGGCGCAGAGGAGCCAGTAGCAAGATCTGGTATGGTAATGTACTATTCCAGATACAGGCTGAAATGAGTGCACCACCGTGCAAACAACTGCATGCTCCCAGAAAATACCCTCTGGAGAATTATTGGAAACCATTTCCATCTGACAGGTTGGCACTCAGCCGTTTCCCCAGTCAGCATTCATCTCTCTGGTAGGAGCTAATGAGCTCTGTGCTGAAGCACTGGGCAGCACAGGTGTAGAAAAGCCACAGTAAAGAGAGGATTTCTGAGATCTTTTATCATGTGACTTGAAAGGGAAAGAAACATCATGCTGGACATCTACTGACTTCAGAGGGAAGTGGATCAAACCATTTAATATTGCTATTGTAATACAACAGTGCCCAATGGGCTGCAGTAATGAAAGAGGCTCCGTTGCGCTAAGTGGTACATCAGCAATTTCCAACAAAAATGTGGCAAGGTACGAATGAGAGGAACAAGTGGGTACGGACTGACCAGGCAAGGGAGCATGAGAGCAAATGAGTTTTCAGTTTGCTGACAATTCTGTAAACATGAATGAGTAATTTTCTTTGTCTGAGATTTTAGAAGTTAAAAAGAGGCATCTTGGCACTGGACAAAAATGTTTCCCGATAGACTTTGCAATAACCAAACTCCAGAACATTTTTATATGAAGAGTCAGACTGAATCAAAACAAGGATTAAAAAAAAAATGCCTTGTTTGAAATGTCAAGTGAAATGGTCTGGACATTTCTGTGCCTTTTTCAATATTAAACCAAAATGGGTTTTCAGATTTTTTTTTATTTTTTCATCCCTCCCCCGCCCCCCCTTCAAATCTTCTGTTCTTGCCAGAAGGAACAGCTGAGCTAGAGGCAAACCATCTCACCCTGCTCCCTGCAAAGAAACAAGCCTGGTGATCTGGATAGCAGGTCACCTGCCAAACCACTGCTGAGGTTTTCACTGCACTTCTGGGCTGAGGAAGATTTTGCAGAAGAATGTGGAAGGGGAGAGGGCAGCCTTGAATGTACCTACCAGCAAAAGAGATGCTCTAGGAAAAAATGATGGGGTGTAGGGTAGAAATGTTTTAAAAATGGAAGAGGAAGGCAAAACATAGAAGGGATCTAAGCACTCCACAGCCTAGCAAACATGACAGATAGGACTGGGGTAGCATACAAATCAGTCATTTCTGTGGGATACCCTGGAGAAGGGGGAGCCCAGGGTGAGAGACACTGCAGGCCATGATGAGCTAGGAAATAGATCCCCATATCTTGCAGGGTTTGAGACTAAAATACATACATCTCAGCAAGCTCAAGAGACTAAATATTGTTTCCAACCTGAAGCAATGGCATAGCCAGCACTGCGTGACTCATGCTCAGACCGGACCTCTCCGAGGCTGTGGAGGTTGGTGTGGAAAGTATTATACTGACACAGAAGTGGAGAGCTGACCTGGCCTTTGGTGGTGAGTGAAGCAAGGAGACACTGACCTCCTTGACAAAAACTTTCCTGAAGGCTTAGAAAAGACTGAGTGCTGTCATCAGATGTTTTCTTTGAGGGATGGGAAGAGGACCCATTTCAGAGATGTGTGCCAGGGTGAGGAGCTACAAGAGGCACAAGGCTGCTTTGCAAGGCATTTGCAATCAATTATTTATCAGGCAAGTTTGGGAGAAATGGCAGGAGCACTATGCGCCCGTGCGGTTACGCTGCTGCTAGAACAGACCACAGCTCCAAACAGGAGCCCCAAGGCAGGACCAGAGGGACCCCTTGGCAGAGATGGGCATCACCACAGAGGGCATGGAGCTCAGCACCCTCCTGCTCAACTCCTATTTTCTGCCTCTCTGCACGCAGCGGGGAATAGCAGCCCAGCCCTGCACATGGGCAGGAAAGGGTAAACAACCCAACTATGGTGTGAAGGGTTCAGGGGTGAGGAGAGGAACTTGCAACACATGTAGGCCAAGGGGGAGTTAATTTGGGTGTCACGTGGGGGTTGGCAGTGACCAAAAATTTGGGCCCCGATGCTAGGGTCTGATCAAGCCATTGTGGTTTCTCCCTGAGCTGGCGAACCCATCTACAAGCACCCCACAGAAGTGCTGGCCTGTTGCACATGGGCTGTGAGAGACCTTGGTAAGCAAAGCTCTTTTCTCCCTCTGTTTGAAATAGCCCATGAGTGGGCAGTGGTTTTGTTTATTATTCAAAATCATTTGACAAGCTATTTATTTTTAAACTTCTAATCTTTATTTGATATTCAGGTATCCAGCTG
>NW_009595187.1:0-22423 GCF_000690535.1 Cariama cristata | reverse complement strand
AACTGCTGGGGAGTTTTCCCACCACGAAAGCTCACAATAAGCCCATGTAAAGTTTGCTCCTCTGCAAGCACTTGCTTATGTGAGCTCAGTATTTCCACCTGTACCGGTGTGAGGACTACTTAGCTGTGTGGGAATGCCTGGAGAAGGCCTTTGAAGAGGGCCGGATCAAACTGGAATTTCAGTTTTAATTAATTGCCATAGAAAATGTCACCAGTATTATTCACCCAGCTGTACTCTTATGTCATGTTTGCCTGAGACAAAGTTCTCCCATGTTCTGTAATGAATCATAATATTTAAGATGAATACAGAGGAGCAGTGACATTCACCAGGGCTTTCGGCGGCTGGAGCTCGGGGTGAGCTCCACAGGGCTCCTCTCCCAGCTGCAGCTGGATGTGCTTCAACTTGACCCCATCCCAAGCTTCCCAAGGTCTTTTCATGCTCAGAGGCAGGCAGGCACCCCACACACCACCTCCGCAGGGCGTGAGCCATGGGGAGAGCCTCTCTGCACCCTCTGCGCTGGGAATTTCACACACACCCCTAGTAGGACCCATGTGTCTGCCTGGCACAGCTGGAGTGGGATGGCAGAAGGAGGTGTTGGTAGGGCTGTAAATCAACTTTGCTTCCTGCTGATCTCCAGAGCTGCCAGAGATCAGTCTGCTTCAAGCTGGAGAAACTGAGCAAAGCTGGAAAGAGGTTGCTATTATGTATGATCAGCTTATGCTGCAATTAATGCTTTTTTTTTTTTTTTAAAGTATCCCTTTGCAGAGCAGGTTCCTCTCTGTTCTCTCCTTTGAGTTAAAACTTCCACCACTCCCATTCCTGCCAACACCCACTGGTAACGAGTACGGCAGTGAAATCTAATCGGAGCGGAGATCAACTCATTACCCTGAGAAGTAAACGTGTCTCTCAGACAAAGCAGCAATTTTGTCTGAGTCATTGCAGCATCCCTGAGTGTATCCAAAACAATCAAAAGCTGGCTAAACCAGTCCATTAGTAGCAGAGCCATCACCTTTTCCTCCTGTATAGTCCCAATGAGAAGCCATGCTCCGCTTGCCCTACTCTTGGCGAGGAAACCTCCTGCTCCTTTGTTCCCACGATTAATAATTCAGAGAAATCCCATGGCCCAAGTCTTCATGTTTCCTCTTTGTTACAGGACTTTAAAACATGGCAAGAGAAGGGACACTTTTAATTCCTTGGGCTAACTGGTGAAGGGCAGAGGATGGTGTAATTGTTGGTGTGGATGGGGATAAACAACCCAGACTTGTGTGTGCACATGCGGATGAACATAAACAGGAGGAGGAACAGCGTTACCATAGAAATGAAGAGCTGCCTGCGCAGACATCATTCGTCACATCAGCATCCCTGCCACGGGGCAATGCTTCAGCCCTTGAGCTGTAATGAGGTGGTGCCTTTGGGTGTGCAGGTGTTCATCTGCTCAGAGTTACTTCCTGGTGCCACTTGGAAGAACTGATACTGAACTCTGATAATGGTCAGAAAAGTTTTAGTGAAGGAGCAAAAGTGGTATCTCAGGTGCCATCCAGGAAATGGGCTTTGGAGCTGTGGCTGAGGCACCAGACCTGCTTCCTACCACAAAGCCAGGGGATGGCGAAGGCTTGAGGGAGACCGACAGATAAACACCTTGTCAGGCAGTCAATATGCACAGTGGGGCCGAGAGCTTTGAATTCCTCCCTTGGTATCAGAAAGGTTTGCCTCTGGACCACTGCCAGCCTATAATCTAGTTCAGAACCTGCACTCTCCCTACGATGGGATTATAACACTGCAGTGAGTAATACAACCTCATTTAGGGACTTTTTACAAGGGCATGTAGCGATAGGACAAGGGGCAATGGCTTTAAACTGGAAGAGGGAACATTTAGATTAGGTATGAGGAAGAAATCCTTCACTGTGAGGGTGGTGAGGCGCTGGCACAGGTTGCCCAGAGAAGTTGTGGATGCCCCATCCCTGGAAGTGTTCAAGGCCAGGTTGGATGGGGCTTTGAGCAACCTGGTCTGGTGGAAGGTGTCCCTGCCCATGGCAGGGGGGTTGGAACTGGATGATCTTTAAGGTCCCTTCCAACCCAAACCATTCTATGATTCTATGATTTACAGAGAGACAGAAAGGTTTGGGGTGCTCTGCTGCCCTGGGAGTTACAAAGTCATCTCTCTTTGTTCCCCTAAAAGATCCTCAGTTATTAGAAGTAGAAGCCCAGGCAGTGTTTCCTAACAACCCTCCCCAGGGGATGGCTGGGGTTGACAACACGAGCAATTTTCCTGCAAGCCTTGTGGAATTTGGTATTTTTCATGAAGTCTAAACTCCTGGGCTCTTCTCATTAACTGAAAGTCTTAGCTTTCATTTTTTTCCTAGGTCTCATGACTGCAAAGAAAAGCTTAAAAACATGACCCTTAAGCCTCATAAATCAGAAGGTAAATAATTTCTTTTTTAAACTCAGCCCAAACATCCCTATTAGAGAAAAAAAAAAAAAAGAGAGAGAGAGAAGTAAGAGCTCATGACATTTTTTAACCAGAAGTCTTTCTTTTCTGCAGGGAGAAGTTGGGGGCTGCAGAACCAAGTCGTGATTTTTCAACACTCAGAATATGTATAAGTATTACACATAAAAATAAACATAATACAATATACATACTATATATTTCAGCTCTGACCTTTCAAGTCCCTCCTAGTTTGTGAAGAGAATTTATTGTTAAGTCTCCCCTTAGCCTCTGTGAAAACTGCCAATGAAATAGGACATTCTTGGTGAGAACAGAGGAGCTAAAATCATAAACATCCATGATGCAGTCAGAACATACAAGCCTATAAATAAATATACCTGAATGCTAACAGCTTTCAGTCAAGAAAAATTGTTGTTGTCCACTGGCCAGCAAGTTGGCAAATGACTGTAGGAAACAGCCCTGTATCACCCTACAGTTTGCGGTGCCTCTCCAACCACACAAGCAGTGAACAGGCTACAGAATGTTGTTTTGTCCTTCTGTGGACGCTGCCCCAGTAAATGATTTTCCTTGATCAAGACTTAATCCAATAAGGAAGACACAATAAGAATGTAAATGTCAATTGTAGTTGAGAAATTTGACCTGTTGGTCATAGAAGCAGCTTAATTTAATTAGAGCTACTTATTGTATTGGAACAAAATAAATGCCCATTGTAGTAAGACTCACAGACAACTATGTGAAGATAACGTGAAGAAGAGGAAAAGAGGGACCTGCCCTAAATTGGCAAAAGTGAGACACTGCAAGGTCACAGGCAGGACACACACCTCCACTTGCTATTCCTGCCTCTTGGACCGTGCACAAAACCACTGCACCACTCTGGCACAGTGGTACTAACACTTCACATTTGGGAAGCATTTTTCATCAAGGCTCTAGGAGAGCTTTGTGGCATTGATTATTTAAGGTTCACACTAGCACATTACAGATAGAAAAGCTGTAACCCAAAGAGGTGAAGTGACTTGTCCCACCGTCACCCAGTGAGTCACCGGCAGAGCTGGAAGCAGAGTCCTGCCTGACACTGGCACTTCTTTGCTCCAGCCAGCACGACATGCGCTGGCTTAAGAAGCAGCATTTGAGCACATGCGATTGCTCTCTGCAGTCGATTCCTCTCATCTCCCAGTTCAAATTAGACTCTTAAGTTTTCCTGCTTTCAGATCTGTGCATACAGTATTTGGGATTGATTGAGCGAATTTCCTTCTGCGTTAAAGGTACGGGCTGGTGTGGTTAACACCCTGTGAAGTGCTTTGAATGTTTAAGGCTTGACATTGCTTTGGCAGACCAAGTATTTCAGTGTGAGTAGTGTAAAACCCCAAAACCAAGGGGGTGAACTTCAGGCCAAAGAGATTTGGTCTTAAACAATTGCCTAGAAGTCCTAAAGCTTGATCTCCATGCCAAACCCCTTAGTTTCTCTCAATCACTGTGACTTTTCAAAGTTTAACTGTTATTTGGCACAACAACTCAGAGCAACGCTTATAACACTCAGTTTTCAAGTGTTTATAAACAGCCCTTCAAAACCACCTGCAATTAAGTAAGCAAGTTTTCACACTTACAGGTCCAGATCTCTGTTTCGCATTTTGATGTGGTCTCAACAAAACAGTCTCAGAAAATGTGAATGCCAAAGACAAAGTAGTGTTTTGTCTCAGCTTGATGCTTAGCACAAGTCTACAGTCTTGGTTCAGATGCAACTCCAGAAAGCAGGATGGCTGAATATATATTTAATCAAGGAAGCTAGAAGAAAACTGCTTTAAGAAGAGATGCTAAAGGAAAAGGATGGAAAAACGATAAAAATAATTAATTCAAAGCCAAAAAAACCAATGGCAGCAGAGACAACCCTTGCAGAGCACAGTAAGCACTGAAAAACATGCCTGAGAAAGTTATGGGATTCCAAGACATGGCTTCCACCCAACAATCCTGCAAGCATGGCACAAGCAAACCCAGATAAAGACATTTTTTTAAAGCCCCTCAAAACAAGAATTAACAGAAGGAGCTGAACTAGAAAATATTCACATGTAATTCCAGAGCAGATGGACTGTAAGTCTTTGAAACAGAAAGTCTCACCCACAGAAGTTCCTATCCATCCTTAGCGTACGAGCGACAACAAAAGCAGCATTTATAGATTTGGATGTGCTCCTGTTCGTTTAGCTGTGTGAGACCATGAGTATCAACGCACAAATTTGGAGGTTTAACTCTCCTTGGGTTGAGTGCTGCCAGGCTTACAGATCTGTGGCTGTGATGCAGTACATCACTTAAACCTGACTGCAGTCAGATTAAAGGTCTTCTGTAGGACTGCATGCCTATTGGGGCACCCCATCCCGATCAGTCCAGTGGGCAGCAGGACTTGGCATACTGTGCTTATGTCATCCTGGTACATAAAGCTGCAAAACTGGGATTTAGATCCAGAATTCATTGGTATCTGGAGGTGAAATCATGGTTTAGGCCCACCTCTTCCATTCAGTGAGAGCGGGATCATTGCTAGAACAGCCCACTGATGAGTTTGGGGAGGTATAGGCTGGGAAGGAGGCACAGCCAGGTGTCTGAACACTGTGTTGCACAGTAACACTGCACTAGGGCTCAGGCTTGTCCAAACCAGAAAGAAAACATGTTTTAATTCAAGAAGACTTCCCAGTAACAGTAATCTGTTGACCTGGAGAGAAACCTCATGAAGTGAAAACTTTAAGGTGATATATACTGGTATGTATCTTACCAGGGGGACAGATAGGATGTAAAACATCCAAACTTGTCTGGGAAACTGCCTGGAGTTTTGTCTGTCCAGGTAAACTTTTAATTGCAAGAGATTAGGTAACAGGCAGACTTTTTGTCTGGGCTTCAGGAACCCCGGACTCCTGCATGAATTCAGTGGCGTCTGGTCATCTCAACCTTTTAACCGACCAAGTTCTGAAAGGGTGAATGAAACATCAGTATTGGGGGGCTTATTGGCATGTGAACAGGCAGGATCTTTACTGGGGGTAGGAGAGTCTGCAATCTGAAAGGACGGAGGAGTTGGGTTTTGGGGATTGCACTGAGAGCAATGGCTCTGCTTGAACCAATAGATATGGATCTATTGAACTGGTTCTTCCAGCATAGCCTGAGTGCCTGGACTCCTGGCATTTTTGTAGCATAACAGCACATACATGAATGGTAAGGAGTGGCTAAATGAATAAAACACTGCAGCCGGAGCAAATATTTAGGAGTCCATTTAACAGATGATGGCTTTCAGGGCTGTAAATACCTACGAAAGCTTCTGGTCACAGGGCCAGAAAGCCCTGGTAGGGCAGGTCTAGGCACTGCGGCAGCGGTGATGCCCCAAAACTGGTGCAGAAGGCAGGTGAGACTGCAGAATCCTGCAGCACCCCTTGCCCTGGGACCCTCACCCAGGTGGTCTCTGCAAGCACTTCACATCTCATACCCAGCAGCCAGATTTGCAAAAGGACATGGGGGAAGGGAGTCACATTTTCCAATATTCAAGATCCTCGAGAGGAGAAGTGATTGTCATAAGAAACCATTTTATATTTACATATCTAAGTATAGGCTGTTAAACTCACCTGGGAGTCTGATGCAAAGAACTTCTTCTGCATCCTGCCTGTCCTCCAGGGTGCTGGAGGTACCCATCCCCCTGCTTCGCCACACCTCAGTGATTTTGACTGCCAGCCCTCATAAACATAAACCTGCATAAATCAGGGGTTTACTGCCGGGAAGCTGAGCACTGATCACAATTCCTCTAGCTCCATACGGTAGGCCTGGCTAGAACATGGCAAGAGTTCTCCCCTGCGGGGACTTTTAAGCAACTGCCAATAATTTCCCATGCTCCCGGTGCCAATAATAAATAAATAAATAAACGGGGGGAAAATGCAAATGGAGACAACACGTAAAACTGCCAAATCAAATTCAGGACGCAAAAGAAAAAAGGAGGAGGGGAAAAAATAAAGGCATTGAGAAGAGCACAGTCTAGCCAGTAACACTTTCCAATCCCATCCATAGCTGAGCTCAGAACAGTAATTCCTTGTTTGCAGGCTCCTCTGTTAGAAGCTAAATGTGATTGCAACTGAAATACATTGATTAACCCAAAATAACTTTCCCTCAATTTGCTGGCTGTTCAAGAATACTCAGGAGACCTGCTTTTGTTCTGAACTAGTCACTCAGGAGCTCTGGCTCCGGTCCTTGTGCATCTATTGAAACTGAGTGAACCAGAAAAACGCCAGGAACTGCACAAGGACACATAGTACAGTTTAATTAGTTTAGAGAGAGGAGGTTGCTTTTTTTTTTCCAAGCATCACTTGGGCAAATTGTTGTTGTTGTTAGTTTGGGTTTTTTTTTTTTGGTATGGTCTTGTTAAAATAATTTCATGGTTGCAGTTTTTGTTCCTGTGCTTAGCAAAGCAAACTGTAGTGGTTACAGCTGGCAGAGGCCTGAGAGGGAGGGCTGGGACAGGCTCTCTCTTCATACAAAAAAAAAGTGTGGTATTTTATCATGCTGCTTGCAAAATGATGCATTTAAAGGACGGAATTGTCAATGTCAGATGCAAGGCTGAGGTACCTATTAATAAACAGCCTCTGCATAGGAAATTCTTTGCAGACTTTAATCAGGAATTTTCCATAGTAACGCCGTGTTCCTACAGTTAGCTCAGTGACAGCAGTTTAAATTCCACCCAATGGACTTTGCATTCATCTTTGAAAATAGAAATAATACATGTGAGATCACAGGTGCTTCATTCCCTTCATTAGCAAACATTTTATGATGGCTTTTTACTCCTCTGCTTTCCTCCCTGTACATACATGTGAGCTGAAAAGGGAAGTTAATTTTTGAATGACTGAAAGATCTGGAACCAAATCTAGCCTAAAATTCAGGTTCAGATTCAACGCTATTATTGTCATAAAAGTTGATCTAAGAGATCCTTCCACAAAATGATGGAAATCTCACAAGAGTCACTGGTCTCTTATGTCTCACAATATTGTACATCAACCTCTTGCAGGAGTGGCTGTTATTGTAAGTTTTTGGCCACATCTAAACAGGGAAATAAGCAGCTTCTGCTTTGGGATTTAACTCAGAACTGAGAAATCAAATCTCAAGGCTCTAAAGCAAATGTCTCCCTTTGATCCAGACTCCAACATCTGCAGGCCTTTTTCTGTCTCCAGATTTAACCATTCAGCAACCCCAGCACTATTCAGCTCATCGTGAATGCTGGAGGTGGAAGAGCCACATGCATAAAACTGCCTGGGAAAATGAATGCCAGCTCTCCTGCCACTGTCTCCCTATTCCATTCAATCGGTTTTAGTGTCTTCAAGCAGGTTTCATACGTCTTTGTGAATGCTTGCCCTTATCCTCTCCCGAGCATGATTGTCCTCCTTGTGTGGCCAAACCCTCCTTTCCCTGGCTTTCCAAGATAGCCTCACTGGGTTTTGTACATCGGCGGGGACTGCAGTCTCAGTTTACCAATCTGCAACTAGCAGGTGGAGTCTCCTTTAGTATTACCTGTCATTCCCAATAATTATCTCACCCACTTGTAAGACTGAGTCCTAAAAGATCAGCACTCCAGTGCCTTAGATCTGATTCCTAAGTTAATCGCCTTATCCCAAAGGCATGTTGTTTGTCAGATAGAGTCCCTGACTACTTTTCTGCTAAGTTCCACAGGTGTTATACGCTATGCATGCCACAGGCTAAACAAAAGCTTTAATAACCCTATTACTCCAAGGATAGATGTTTTTCCACTTTATTTTGGTTTTCAATTTTGCAGACCAAAACCATCTCAGCTGCAGTGGCCAGGCCACAAATTGCTTGAGGCTGAAAGAATATACCAAGGAGGTATCACTGGCTGTTCGCCTTGTTCATATACTTTTCTCTCTATGTTACATCCACTGTGACCCACTGCTGAAGAGAAGATACTGGGCTAGATGAACACCTGCTCTGATCCAAACCGCACCCTATTCTTAGGCTTTTATAAAGGTATTTGCTATATGGCCTAGCAACAAAAGGCTAAAAAGTTAACCAATACAGACATCATGCAAATCTACCCAAAGTGCTGAAAAAATGACATCTGTAGGAAATGTTGTAACAAAGAATCCAAAGTCATGTGTCTTATCTCATATGCCAGTATCAGTGCATTTGAAACAGGCTGGAAATAACAGCTATTGAGACAACCTAATGGAAGTGCAATGGCTTCCCGTGGCTTTATTTCTTTTTCAGGAGCAAGTATTAATGAATTCAGCAGCAAACTCAGACCCTGTGTTCAGCAAAACTTCCACGAGCAGCTTAAGGAGTGATTGATGGGTAATTTTCCAGATCTCAACAATAATAAGAATGGCAACAAACATGAAAGGATCCAGCAGCATTTTTGTGTAGTAATGTTTAATGGCTCAGTGTCCTATTGTAACGATTGTTCCCCGGGTCTGCGAGGGGAGCCGGTTTTAATCAATGGAGCCCTTTGGAATCAAATGCAGGTATTTACTCGAACGCGACACGCAGACCAGTGTTTGTCTAGCTAGCAGTCTGCCTGTGTCAGCTAATGCTGTGTTTGGAAGAGGTTTCTGACTCTGACAAAGAAATGGATAACCAGACATTTCCTCATCATCCCATCTAAAAATCTGGGAGTGGACAGCGTCCATGAATGAGAGGAGAGACTCTCTGCAATCAATAAAATGAAGCTGGCCTCTGAATCTCAGCAAATAAACAAAGCCGTGATCCCAGGTCAGCCCTCTGATTTTCAGCAGTATAAAGAAGCAGAGGAGACAGGCTGATGATTTTCAGTGTTTGGCTGCAGGTTTGCTTTTTTCTCCTGGCGCCTGTGGGAACTTCACCAGACGAGGAGGTCAGGAGAGGGACCACCACTTAAAATAATGACTATGAGACTCCCAAGGCTCTTCACAAAGAAGAATTATTATGTTCTCTTCCCAAGCATACTGACATGTCCAAGGTCAATTCTGAAGGGACAGAGCCACAGTTAGAAACCCAGACTCATGAGGAAATGCCTAATCCAACGGATTGCCCCAGCAGATTACCTTCATGTGACACACTGCACCACTGCCTCGTGTTCCCTGCCCAGGGAACCAAACTGAGATGAAGCTGAGTCACAGTTCCTAGCTTTGAATAGTCCGGCATTACAATGTAATGATGCTTATTATTACTTAGTGCTTGATAAGGACAGGATCCCGTTTCACTTGTAAGGCATCTTTGGACTCTGGCTACAAGCAGACAATTTGTACAATAAAGAAATGAGCATCCCTTGCACCTCGTAAGTGAAATCAAACTAGGGTGAAACCCTGCCTCATTCCAACAGTTATCACTAGATTTTTAAACTGTATATTAAACCAGCATTTCTGCAAGTTGGGAGAGCGATATGAACCCAGAATCAGAGGCTATGAAATCCTTTGTATTTGTACAGCCTCTGCCAAAAGTGCTTTATTAGCAGGTCACAAAGTCTCATAGGCTGGAATTTCTGCAGTAAATTGCATTCAGGCTAAGCTCACAAATCATTAGCCATGCAATCTTTTTTATCCTGCTAGGACTTGGAGTTTGTCCTGTTACAAAATCAAAGCAGCCAGGTTGAATGGTTCCAAGTGAAAAGCCTAACAAGCGAGTAAGATTCTCTGAGGAGGGACAAGGGGGCTGGAAGGACAGTCACTTAATGTAAACATGGCTGGGAGATAGCATGTGAATGGTCCTGTTGAGGTGAAATCCCACTGAACAGCCAGAGGATCACATCAGTGTTACTGAGGACCCTGTTGTTTATTCTGTAGCATGCTGGGGAGTTTGCTCTGGACTCAACAGCCCCTGAAACAGGCTAACAGCAGTTTTTATTTTTCCAGTAACGCATGTGATTAGGACATGTACAAAAGGTTCCCTGGGAAATGAAGCAGGGTCCAATGTGGGGAGCTCTGCCTGGTGGGGCGCAAGGCACAGAAAACTGATTTATGGGAAGATGGGGATGATGACTTCATTACCAAAATCTTCTTGATTAATATATATCATTTAAAAGACAAAGAGATACTGTACTTTTTTTTCACGTGACGGGTGACTGGACTTTGCTCTGCAGAGCTAAGCCATGACCACAGTGCATGCGACTTCCCTAAGACCTGACACTGTAGCTCATTGCAGGGGGGCTGGCTGTGGCCCTTTTGGGGCCGCTAGTGCAGCTCAGAGTAGCCCCAATTGGAGGCTCCACATAATGAGGTGTCTTGAGCATCAGGCATGACAGGGAGGAGCTGAGCAGGAAAGGAGAAGATCCAAGAGAAGCTCTTTTACCTCCTGGTGGTCCCTGTGGTGGGCAGTGGCTGGACAAGGACCTGCTGGCTGCACAGAGGCTTGTCCAGTTTCCACGGGGCTGGGTGAAACAGCACAGAGCTCTTGCTCCTTTAAAACACCGGCTTTTATCATTCGCTCTCAAACACTTAATTGCCAATTTACTGGTGAAGTTTCAGGTACTACCTAGACCACTTAGTTCTCAGACTGCACCTCTCCTCCACTCCACGCTACTTCTCAAGCACGGGTATTATCTTTGGCTACTCCTTCATATAGTGCTGATACAAAGTCCAGCCTCTGTGCTTCTTGGGACCTAGTATAGCACAAAATATAACTCAAATAACTATCAAAACCCAATACCCTTCATTTATTTAAGACAGACTTATACTCTGCACCAGTCACCTGCTGTAGTCCGATAGCATTCTCCAATTTAAAGCCTGTAGCCGCTTTTTCTGGGAGCAGCATTGAGATTCTGGCAGCCCATCACCCACCACAGATCATCAAAGCACCCAATTTGCAAACAATTCATAGGCTGAAATGTATTTGCTTCTACTCAGCAAACTCTTCTGCCTATCAGATGAATCTGGAAAGCAGATTTGGATCAGGAGAGAGCAACAAGAAGAAATAAAGGTTGATTTAGTGGGTAGTTTTTTCACAAAATTAATTTTTCCACTTCCAAGACAATGTTTTATAAGCTCAGGCTAACTTTGCAGAACCCAGAAAAATCACCAAGGCGACGCTAAATGTCAAGACTTGCTAACAGCAAACGAGCCATTGCAGCATTGCGCACGTGAACAGAACCGTACTACCTCTGCAGTCTGTGGGCAGGGAAAGCCACATACAGCTTCTTGTTATGTTCATCAGTAATTACACAGAAAGCGACACACTATGCCCTGAACAATAAATAACCAGGAATGACACAATGCTGTCTACGGATCACATATAGGCGGCAGAGGGTCAGAAATTGGGTTCAGTTCCAGTGTGTAATCAGAAAACTGTTACATCTCATGTGAAAAGTTGAGGTTTTTCTTTCATTGCAGTATATATTAGCATTGTATGTTCCCAGAATAAGAAGAGCTTTTTCCTTCTTCCAATTTGGTAGAATATCTGTTTATGTTAATGTTTACATTACCCTCTCTGAGTACATGGAACACCCTGTATGAAAGGCATCGCGTTTATATGAGCTCATTCAGGAGCTTATTTTGTGGTACCCTGCAAGTTCAGTATACAAAACACATAGTCTGATTTTACAGCAATTATACTAAAATGACAGATTTTTATTTTTTTTTAATGGTAGAAAGTATCCTTTGGATTCTCTCTGCTTGAATGGCAAATGTACTGAGAATAGATGAATGCCATGAGCAACTATTGTCATGCTTTCATCATGGGCTCCCAGGTGTATTTTCAGCATTTGCTCTATTATGTTATACAAATACACGTTGAGGAAGGGGAGTTGCACATCACCTTTGAGTATCATGGCTAATAATGGATTAGATTCCCCTTTTCAATTTCAAACCCATCTCCCTCTTTGGAGGAGCCTGTGTAGTGGAAAATCCTTTGCTAAGGGAAATTACAGTCAGAACCACTTTTAGAGGACTGTCAAAACTGATCAGGCCTCAATTCTGCTATGTGGTGTAACCAGACCAAGGGCTGGCACGGAAAGAGATAATCTCTGAATAAATGCCTGTGGAGGCAAAGTTGAAATTTTGGGCCACCAGCTCCAAAAAAAGTACATGCCTCTATCCGGACTCCTCTAGCAGGTAATGGTGTCACAGCTCTCCTGCCTTCCATGTGAGCCTGGCCATTGCAGAGCCAAATCCTGCACGCATGCCTGTGTACACCCCGCGACACACAGCCCATCAATCCTGCAACGAAGATCTGCACTAAGGAGCTGGAGCAAGCCCTGCACCCACATAAAATCATATTCTAACACCAGAAGGAAAAAAATCAACATTATAGGCCAGCTGGCATTAGACAGGATGGGAAAACAAGAGCAACTGCCAGTTCTCTGATGCACTGCAGCACTGAATTGTGTCAGCCACTGCGCCGCTGATGTGGTTTTGTGGCTCTTCTCCTCCAGAAAGAACAAGCAGCACCAAGCATTGCAGGTAAAGACATTTTCAAACTACAAATTTCCAAGAAAGTCACTCTCTCAGGGATTTCAAACACAAAGGCATGGCAAGGACACACAGAGGAAATTTAGCAAAAACTCTAGTCAAATGGAGATAGAGGCTGTGGATTTACTGCTTCCCTCTTCCCCCACCAGTTCCCTGGTAGCAACGGGTACACGTTCAGGCAGCAGAAAGTGCTGGTGCTTTCACAGAGGTGCAGCAATGGGAAAGGCGGAGGGAAGAGGCATGCTCGTGTGTGCAGAAGTCGTAAATAGGAGCCCCATTGGCAGCAGCAATGAGGCATGGAGACAGCATCCAAACAAAAGGTTACCATGAAATCTCACAGGGACAACTGATGTTGGTGCTTGGCTGTGAGAGAGATAACATCACCAGTGCCCAGAGCTGCCGGATTTATGGGCTCCGACCCGGCCAGGGAAGAACGGCCAACTAATCTATCATCAACAGAAGTGCTGCAGTTGCGCAGCTGGATGAATAAGCAACGTGGGACTCTTGTAAGTCAGAAGCACCCGGAGGTACAGCAGTGGCCGAGGTGCAGGGATGTATCCTGTGCCCAGAGGTCGTTGCCAAACTAAGGTTAATTCAGCCTCGCGGCTTTGGTCAGCCAGGCACAAACATGGAGGTGAAGGAACAAACCAGCAGCGAGGCCCCGAAGCCAGGCCCACGGACGGTTGGCTTGGCTCTGACCACGGAGCGTGGCATCACACAGGGCAAACCCCACACGTGTACCTCAGCTGCCAAGTCCCGCTGTGAGAGGCTATTCTGGGAGCTGGAACAAAAGAGAGTATCCTCTCGCAACCCAAATAAATACCTCTGCAGTTGTTCATGAAGGTTTTCCAGCTGAGGAAAGGTTATGTGTCTGTGCACCTGCTGCGGTTTCCCCAAAATATGGAGGGAATTTTTTTGGGTGTCACTAGTGAATTCGCTACCTGGCAGAGCCATCGCATGTGAATGAAATCCTTGAGAGCTGATTGAGCTTTACAGACTGATCTATGCAGCAACAGTGTCCGTGCAACCTACACCCAAACCCGCTGCTTCATGCAGTTTTTTATGGTTAAAGTAGATTTATGGTTAAAGTAGAAGCACCTTGTTTCTGGGAAAATTCAGGTCTATTTGGTAAAGATGAGCAAGGAAAGGGTCTGAGAGCCTAGCAGAGTACATCTCAGAGCATACTGCAGTGGCTTTGGCTTGGGTCTGTGCTGAGTGCGTGTTTCTGGGAATGAGGCATCGCAGCCAGAAACCCACCTCTTTCTCGCATTTCCACGAATTCCAGATGCATTGGCAGCTCACCTCTGGCCTGGGAACAGCCAGCCGGGAGGGGAAATATATTGGGAGGTTTTCTGCCCATGTCTCCCTTCAGAGACTTTTGGGTTTTCATTTTTTAGGCTCTCACCCTACCCTGAGCTGAAGTACATAAGCATTGTGTATTAAAAAAGGTGGCTTCTTAAAAGACAGGCCTGTGTGACAAAGTTAATGGTGTGGTTGTTAAGAAGAATAAAGTATCAATTTGTCTATGTTTTTTTAAATGACTTGAAACCGTGATACAATTCTGCCTTAAAGCAAAAATTCAGCCTGTATTTCATCATTATTGAAGGGGGGGGGAGAGAGAGAGATTCCTGCAGAGATTATTGTATTTGTGAGACTGGGTTTTTTTTCCTCTCTGCACATGAACAGCCCATGTGAGACTAAGTACTTTCCATGTGACTAACTCATTCCCATTCTTGCTGTGTAACAGGGCATTTAAAGCATCAACAGGCAAGGTCAGAGCCTGTTTGTTGATGCTAATGTGAGAACAAACATTGCAGAAAAAAATTAGGATTATAAAAGTACATATGTGTTGCCCCCAAGTCTGTTCCCTTCTGGGGAACACCCTGGGTTTGCCTGGGGCTCTCTTCTTTCTGTCCCTCTGTGCTGTCTAGCGTCTGAGATAGAAGGGAGCCCCAGCAGAGCTGGAGGGATGGAGAAGGAGCCGAGTCAGGTGCCAACATGAAGACTGGAGGCACTGGGTTACACAGCCGCTGAGCTGATGTGGGGTACAGCCCTGGGGAGAGCCTCCTGCTTCCCTGAACAGCTCTTATCTGTCCTGCTCCATTAATGCCGTATGGTATCTCCAGGAAGCAGGGAGCTTCTTAAGCTATCACCTTAGTATTTAACTGGTGTGATTATTTAGATTTGTATCATTTGTATTTTGTTAGGACTACCCTTTCTCCGTTCAGCTCTGTGCTTGGCCTAGCAATTCTGTCCAGGCAGGAGCTAAGCAATTCCCCGTTGATAAGAGTATGTGATGAATTGGTTAATGTCCCGTCTCAAACTGAGACCCAAACACATCTTCATTCTGTTTTATTTTTAAGTTTCCTGTGTTCATATTGGTGGTTGAAAAGAGCAGAGGGATCAGATTAGTATATGTATTTCAGAGGTATGAACCTTTTGAGGAGGCATTGCATTTTTAACCTGAACTATAGCCATTTCAGTAGGAAATCTTATTTGACTACAAAAGCAGAAAAGTTGGAGCCATCCCCCAGAGGTGGGTCTATCAGCAATTTATACAGCTCCCTGCCTCAGATAGGAAGGAGATGTCTCAAAGCTTGGGTCGATCACCAGCCCCTTCTACATTTATATCACATGCTGCTTCACAGCTGCAAGAAAGCCTGGTCAATCCAGCCTTGATTTCCAGCCTCTCTTGCCCCGCTGGTAAGATCTGCCGTGAGTTTCACCGAGGTGGGTGGACACTGTAGTTTTAAGTGCTGGTGAGAGGCAGATCTGAAGGACCAAGTCCCACTTCCCCGTGGGGCCGGTGGCGTGAGGGCAGAGCATAGCATCCCCAGCCTGTCCAGCCCCACTGCCCTCCGAAGCCTGAAGGGGAGGGAGATGTTGCCTCAAGCACCCACGCAGTTCTTGGCTTTATGTCTAACATATCCACATTACTACTACAACACCATTAAATACCTTTTTTTTTTTTTTTTAAATGACTGCTGGAACATCTTTCTAATCTGTTTTTAACCTTAGAACTGTGCAGAAAGTGACAGTGCAGTAACTATTTGCAGCTCTTCTGGACATTTATCACTGAGACGGCAGACACGACTCTGGGCTGCTGCGACTTTGGCAGCCCTGGGGAGAAATCCTGACATCTCCAGTTCCGGAGGACAAATGTGTGAATGGGCAGAAAGCAGGGAGACACAAACATTTATTGATCCACTGCTGGAAGTATAAAGGAGCTTTACAGCATTACTGTCAGTGCTGGGCTGATTGTGCTGATTAAAAAAAAGTAAAATGAAGAGGAACTGACCAAATATCCCCTAGCAAGAAGTGATGAAGGTGTTCAAGGCTCACATAGCATAGATCCTGGTCTCCAGCATTTTTAATGTTTGATTAATCACTGGCACAAGCTTGTAATTAACACTAATGAGATGTAGAACAGAAATCCTCGACAACTGCTCAAATCAAGTTTCAGCTTCTTTCTGATCCATGACTTACATTGCAAGCAAAATCAGTTTTCCCTCCAGCTCCACTCCTCAATACACGCACTCTGTTGTTCAGCAGCAACTGCATTTTGCGGCAGAGGCAGCAACGTACGAACGTTGCTATTGACATTCAAATAGATGGGAATGGACAGTTATCCAGGCTTCAAAGTCACCAAGCCACTAGCTTAGGTGCAAACGCTTCTTGGTTTTGCCAACCGATTTGATCATTGGGCTAAAGGTCAGGAAATATTTTTCCTCTGACTTTACAATTCCTTAGCCACTTTCTTCCATCTCAGTGCATCTAAAAACCTGGGAATAGAAAACTGGCTCCCTTTAGCCTCTTGTGTGTTTGACTGTCTGTAATTCCTACAAAAACACATTAAACCTGAATGAATCTCTACAACCTAAAATGGCACTGACCAGCCTGACTGCCATCTCTTTTGCTTTTGTTCTGCTGGAGGATCAGCTATGTAGCTGTACAGAAAAAACGTGGGCTGGGTTTATTCGCAGCGTGTTTTCTGCTCTTTACAAGCATGTTGAAAGTGATTTGTATCTTTTAGCTTGAGGATTAAAAGTGAAATCACTGAGGGGTTAAAATACAGGCTAGAGAAGGAACTGGATGTGAAATTAAGAAAAGCTGACTCTGTCACCCTTGAACACAGTGGCTTCAGCGAAGGAAAGGTGAAGTTATTTGGCAAGCAAAGAGCAAAATGAATGGCAGTTGAAAGGCAGTGTTTTGATAGGCACTAATTATTAAACTGTAATTAGCACAAGGATGCAGCGATCTGTTCAAATCCCAGCTAAGCAAACAGGTAGAGGTTAAAGACAAAAGGAACTGCCGAGCTGCCAACCTTGTGGTTGCAGATGCTGAAGAGGCACAGCACAGGCAACGTAGCCACGTGCTGATCCCCCATCTTTTAAGGCACAACACCTTGGACCTGCATCCTATCATCCAATACCATGCAGGGAAAACAGCAGGTAGGTTAGTTTTGAGGAACCACAGTGGTGGCCTGTTGTGCCCAAGTCAGAGCTGGATTCACAGCAGGCAACCTGGTGGGCCCAGAAAGCCCAGAGGAGGCTGGGGCCAGGAGGAGCAGCTAGTGGTCAGGGTTGGGTGGGGAACCAAGGGCTGCCCAGGCTGGAGCACTGCTCAGCCCAGAGACCATGGCTGGGCACTGAGGGTCAATTGGACCTGGACCTCAGTGGGCACTGGAGGCTTGGAGGGGATGCAGGACAGCGGTATGGTTGGGGTGAGGGGACCAAGGGCTCTCTGAGATGCTCAACCCAGAGAGTACTGCAGCAGGAAAACAACAGCTACTGCAGAAGAGCCACTGAAAATCAGGAGAACAAGGTTTAAAACTCTTTCCTCCAATATAACGGCAGTTTCAATCACGTTTATCCACCATTAGTGAGACATTTGAAAAAGCTGAGCCTGTTAGTAGCAGACCAAGGTTAAAAATACTGTGCTATTGAAAAGTCTCACTTTCCCTCTCCTACAAAGCTATTCTGAAAAGTAACCAAGGGCTGAGAGAGACCTGGAAACTTCTCACTTTGCCTTGAGGGTGTAGTCAACTTGTCACTGAATCTAAAAATAGTCTTCAGAGTATTGATTAACCCGTCTGAAGGAAGCAACAATGAGTTAGAGAGAAGAAAATGAAACCAAGCAAAGCTTTAGAGTGCATTTGACAGCAAGATCTGGGTTAGGAGTAGCAGAACATCCTTTATTACGAGTGAATGACTGTTGCTTTGTAAAGATACTATATTTTTGTTCATTCTCAGCCAGCAGCTCTGTACCTATAGAAGTCCACTCAGCATGAGAGGAAGACCTTTCTCCTAGGATGGTAATTTATCTATTCAATGATTTGCTCCTGACTAATTTTTCACTTGTGTCCTTTTCTTTTTTTAAACACAGGATAATTGTCCAGTATGTAGTCTGGAGTTTTAGAGTTTGTTTGATAATCTCTTGGTTATTTGTGCAGATTTGAGCATATAAAATTTATAAAGATTATCAGCAAGAAAAGTAAGTCTCCCTCCCTCCCTTGTCCCTCACTGGTGGAGCAGATCCAGCCACACACAAAAAAAACCCCAAAATAATAATTAAAAAAAGTACTATAAAATCCTATTGAGCACTCAAATCCAGGGAGAAAAACTATGACAATGCTTAAAAACAGAAAAAATGGGATCTTTTTTCCACAAGATTTTATATGAGAACATTAATTGACTGCTGAAATTTGAGAGCTAACAAAGGTCAAACTACTACTCTTAATATCACAGTTTCATTGGAGATCAAAGCAAGTATATGACTATATGGAGCAAAAGTGCAGCGTCAAGTGTGGATTCTTTTGCAAACATTCTTCTGTGACCAGGAGAAATCCAATTACAATAGGCAGATACCTATAATCACATCAGCTTCGTGATAACTCTTCCTCTCGTGTCTTAGTATCTCGCAATAAACCAACAATCAGTGTGTGTAAACACCACATGATGGCTGATCTCTGTTATTATGACCTTTCTCATGGTGAGTAATCTCATCTGCCCTCACAAGTGAAGATAATTGCTAGATTAGATTAATGCTCACATATTATATTACGTATCTCATGGATATTTTTTCCCGTCCTATGGGTGCAGTAGCACTGACTGCAAAAAGCTCTAGCTGACATCTACGGGGAGGGAGAGGAAAGGGATAGACGGCTCCAAAGACTGTTAAGGCTGCTGTAAAGGGTAAATGCAGTCATCAGCGAGGTGGAGGTTTAACTCCTTATCTTAGGACATCTTCACATGCTTTACTGAGCCAAGCAACTCCAACTGGAGCCATTTGACTGAAAGGTCAGTAAGCAAAATGCAGAGTCCAGAGAAAGAAAAAGTTCACAACGGGGAAACAATTCTATGAAAAGTCTAAAAACAAGACCAAAAACATCTCACTGTGCCAGAACAGGCCTATGACACAAAGGAAACAGCACAGTACCTGGAGCTCTTTCAAATCCAGCCAGGATCAGTAATGACCAAAACAGCCTTCAGAAAGCTACCTCGTGCCTCTGCAGGGACCCTGTGCAGAGAAAGGACAGCCAGGGCACTAACTGGCTTCTTGGCCAAGCCAAAAAAATTCCCAGCGTGGAGGCTTTTCCAAAAGCCACACTTTACTTCTTTAGAGACACACCAAGCAGCCACGAGATAGCAACCACTTTTGTCTACTGCCGCAGCAGGTCAGGCTCACCAGGTAGGTCTACGATAGGGAACAAATATTTTCAGCACAAGCACAAGCCTGCCTTCAAATCTAAATTCCAGGAAGTTGGGATGCAAGTCTCTGCTTAAGCAAATGTTTTCAAAATTGAATGAGGAAAAGTCTGCCACCCATTAGTGTGAATCCCTACCAGCACGGGGAGATGTTCCCAATATGCTCACGCCCACTCCATCACCACCAGCCCTTGCACTGTTGACACATGGCCAACGAGGCAGACTGACTGTGGAGTCCTTCCTAAGTCCCAAAATATTACATACTACAAATTTAGGCTGCTTGTGCTCTTGATAAGGGTTATTCTGGACAAATCAGGCAGCCTTTCTGTGAAACACAGTGTGTTCGTACTGACAGAAGTTGGAACAGATGCTACATGATTTTAGCTCTGAAGGTGCGTATTTCCTCTTTGCCTGACTGATACAGTACTTTTAACTTGCCCAGGTATTGGGAGACAAGCAAAGTAAAATAGATCCTTTCTCCAGTTTGTTCTTTTCATTTAGGAATTGCTCATCATTTAATTCTGGAGGAAAAACTGTTAGATGTCAAGGAGACCCTGCAAATTTCTAAATGCAGCATCTCTAAAGAGAACAAATACATTTGCAATGTCATGAAGAGAGTGCTCTAGCAGATGAAATGTTTGCTGTGGAGGGATTCATGCCAGCTCTCTGCTAACAGGGTCCATTGCAAGCATCCTCTAGAGCAACTGCAGCGTGAAGGCAACAAAACACCTAGCACTCTTTTGACAGTGAATGGTCACTAATTAATACAAATCATATAATTCTTTTTTTCCTGATTTTTACGAATCAATCCTCAGATCACAGTTGTACCAGCAGCAAACTAATAGACCCTTGCAGACTTCTAGGGAGCGTTCATATCTTCATTTTACAGTGGGGGAAACTGAAGGACCATGACTTTAGCTGACGCTAATCGATCGCAAAAAGATCTTTGGATCTCAGTCCAGCCAAGGTTTACTCTTAGGAGTTTCAAATGACCTTCCCAAAGTTTTAACAGAGTGAACCTGTAACCACTAGATAGCCGTAGCTACAAGATCAGCAGTGTCACATCAGATCATCCCTGCTTTCCGTCTGAGGATATTAGCTTCCTCCAAAGCAAAATGCTGAAAATGCAAAGATGCCTGATCCAAAATATGTGCCTGATAGGGAACTCGACGTTTCTCTCTGCTTATTCAGTTTCTTTTTTTTTCCACATGCACTGGGAGAATCCCACCAGGCAGTTTGGTAATTAGTACAGGAAAAATGAAAAGTCCCCTTTGCCTTCAGCATTCACTCAACAGTCGGAGATGTCTCTCCAGCTTTCACCTCACCCTCTCTGACTGCACCATTCTGGTTTCGTGGCACACCTGGACCATGAGGGGCATTTCCCCAGCAGCTCGCACCACGGCTCTGGTTTGGTTTCTGAAAGGCAAATCCTGAACTTCTGCTGCAAGTTTAGGAGAGTTTGTGAAGTCCTTAAAACAGGCAGAGTTAAAAAGGTATTAGGTAATTTCCCCAAATACCTGAATTTGTGTGTAGCAAATGATACAAGAAGAGAGGTAGAAGAGAATTTGTTTTAAAATACTGATGTCTGCCTCACCTTATAGAACTTGATGGCAAATTCAATAAATATACATATTACATAGCACCTGAAGAGGTTATTCACTCTCTGCAGGTGGGTGCGTGTTTTGCTGTAATGCAAAAGGAGTGTGTTTAGGAAAGAGGGGATAGCCAGCCTTCTTTTGGGTTTCTGGTTTTTTTTTTCATTTTTTTAAGATGAAGGGGAAAATACACCTGCCAAAGAAATGAACCTGGGTTGTGAATAAATGAACTCACAGAAGGAAGGAAATATTTATTTAGCTCTCATTCTCTTTATGCTACACCTGGCTGCCAGAGCCACTGCAAAATTTCTAACAATCTTACCAGGCTATTTGCATTTAAATCGCTTTTCCTGACATTATGTAAATCTCTTACTAGAGGTGAAGTTTTCTTTTTCTCTCGGGAGCTGCACTCGGTGCCTTGCTCTCGGTCCTACCCTGTTCTCCTCCCTCTGCTCCATTGGGTTATATGAGCACCACATGAAACTATTTATGAAACTCCAGCTCTCATGGGTTTTGTCTGGAGCTGGGTCAAAGACGATGGTATGCAGATTTCTCAGATCTCTGTAACAAAATTACATTACAAATGAATTCATGCTTGGATCTAAAAGAGAACATATGCTTAGGTCCAATGTCACCACAATTCAGAGATGTTCTCATAAGGCTGTATTTCCAAAGTGACTATTCAGTGATATTTTCACTACTGTCTATTTAAAGATTCTGCTGCCTTGGACTGCATCAGAAGAGTACTCTTACCGGTTGGGGAACTGTGTGGATAATTTTTTTATTCATAAGTTTACATTTTTCCCCTCTGCAAATTTCAGACAGCTGGAAACAGACTATCAGGTTTGCAGCTCTACCTCCAGTCTAGCTCCAAATCCAGAACTCTGTCCGGGCCTGTGTAAAACACCTCTATTTGAGCAGATACTTGATTTCATGCTGAAATTCTGTAAACTTGGGTTTGAATGGTGAATGAAAAGAATAGCATAGCAGCAACAGGAGTCTAAAAACTGCACACAAAGGCAATGTCAGCTGTGCCTTCTATGGTCTTTAAGTCAAGACAGCGAAGTAGGAGCAAGAAAAAAATGTGAGAAAATTGTCTCTGCTCTAATTCTGGACTTGACTGGCGACTGCTCCAGTCCAGACCGCTCCAGTCCCTACCTCAAATTACCACAACTCCAGGGCTTTCCTAATTAAATTCCTATAGCGCTTGCGGACTGCAACCCAGAGGAGACAGAGCATGGAGAGACTACAGCTCAAAGTCTTTTGATACTG
>NW_009595186.1:0-28022 GCF_000690535.1 Cariama cristata | reverse complement strand
TTTTTTTTTTTTAAGGGGCTTTAGAAGTATCTGATTTGAGGGAAGAGCAGAGGCCTTACGGCTCATAGCGTTACCCAGGTAAATGAGTAGGGTAGCTAATATTACTCCTTATTCTACATGAACAAGTAGTGTTCTACTCTTGGAAGTCTTGTGGCACGGTGAGGAGATCACATCCAGTAAGTGAATACGGCAATATGAGAAGTAATGAAAACTCGGCAGCCGTGGGAGGGTTGTTTTTATATTCCATGCTGTGATTTCTCCTTTTACATATATGCATTTTTATTAGAAGTATAACCTTGGGAAATGCTTAGATTGTTGCAAAGCATTGCAAACGCAGTTGCCCGGATCAGTTTTTCTCTTTGTACGTGACACGCTGTGTAGTACCGAACGGGTGCCCTTAGGATTAATGTGTAGTAGTTGATGACAGAAGGAGCTTGTAAAGTTGCTGTAGAAAGCTTTGTGTATGTGTGGGCCAGAATTAGTCTTGTTCCTTTATTAGGAACCACAAATCAGATTGAAGTAGTTAATCTCTATCTGTAAAACACCGCCGGCCGTGATGAACTGATGACGATTCACAGATATGTGCTATATTTTAAGACTAAAGCTTGAAAAATGTTTGTGCTTGGTGCTCCTTCTGTGCACGCACCCCTCCCTTCCCAGCCACCCAGTGATCCTTAAATCTTAAAACTGTACTCTACAACTGATAAAGTGGTCTGGGGAATTAGTAAACCAGTCTTCATGTTTTATTATCCTCTATCGCAAGTAACCCTGTGGGTTTTTTTTGTCTTTCAGTATGTTCAGGCAGATGCTCCTACCAATAAAACACTGGCTGGGCTGGTGGTGCAGCTGCTGCAATTCCAGGAAGATGCCTTTGGAAAACATGTCACCAATCCTGCCTTCACAAAGCTTCCTGTGAGTATTTGGGTTAACCCACTGCTGTTACAACAGCACGTTTTGTTCTTCCTCCAGTATCTGTGCTGCTGGCGTGCTTCCAGGTGATTGGGAGATCGGTTCTTAGTCTGAGGCTTTTGTTGATGCATCCTCTGGAAGGAATGAAATAGCACACTCCTCCTTAAAAGCAGATTTTCAATGTAATACAGCTTATTTTCTATAGATTTGGAAGTGATTTCCTGAATACTGTGGAAAGATTTTAATTTCAACTAAAATTCTATGTAAGCTCATCAATTTTAAGACAAATCTGTTTGGGCTGATGCATCCTAAACTGACAGAATAACATGCACTTCCCAAAGCAAGCAAGTGTCCATTGGGCATTTTGTTGATTAAACTTCAAGGTTATAGTGCTGTCCAAGCTGAAAAGTGGCTTTACCACGTTCTTTAGTAGCACACAGTTGCCTAATTAGTCTGGGATAGTTTTCCAGTCACTCAGGATATTGGTATACAGAAGCAGTATCGACATTTTAAGGGTTGTTTATTTAAAGTTCAGGCTTGGCACGTCTTTAGCAGTAGTACCCTAGCGATTGTGTTGAGAGATCAGTCCCATTGTGCTTGGAACCCTGCCTGCCACCAAAAGAGTCTTGTCCAAGTGAGCGTGAAGCCTAAACAACTGATAAAGGGAAGAGAGATGCAGCAAATGGTAAGGACAAAGTAACGAAGGGATTTCGGTTGGGAAGGGCAAGGACTGCAGCATGGTATCAAGCACCCAGTTGGCTGATGTAGGGTGGGTTTTGTGGGCCAAGACAACTGTCATAAATGTGTATGTAAGCTTTGGAAGGTCTTTGCTTATCTTTGTCATGGAACGCTTACTGGGAACCTAAGGTCATGCAGTCCAGGGTTCTGTTTAGATATACATACTAAGTTGGAAATACTTGTAACGGATTACAATATCACAAACTGAAGTTGTTCTGAAAACTGTTGAAAGTTGGTCCACCACTTACAAAATATTTTATTACTTTATGGCGATTTTTTTCCCCCAGACGTTTTGCTTATGTAACTTCTTTGGTGCGGAGTGTGAGTTCATGCATGTTTTCTTCAGCAGAGGGGTTTTCAGACTTACTGGGTGACTCTCTTGGTGCTTAAGAATGCACACAGAAGCACCACAAGATGCCATTAAGATGTAGCTCACATCTCTTCCATTCCGATCACCTGATACCTCCGAGGTAATGAGAACCTTTAGGTACAGAGGTGAACGTTGCCGTGCTTGGTTTTGATATGGCAGTGTAGGCTGTAAAACTGTACCCGTGTGTTCGACAAGTTGATAAACCGTTTGAGTGCTCTCAAGTCTTAAATCAATTTGTCTAATCTCAAAAATGGGTAATAAAGATTTCAGTGGCATTGTAAATACATTGTTCCTGTGTTTATTCTTCTATTTCAAAGGTCTAATCTGATCAAATTTGCTCAACTTAAGTTTACAGCAGTTGGATATCTCAGCTCTCAATTACTTCCGACGGAAGGCAACTCGTCAGTACATCTTCCTTTATATTGTTTTTATGAGAAAACGCAATATGTACTCTTAAGACGAGGTTAGTGTTCACTTTTTTAGACATGTAATTTAAGATACTGGTTCAGGCTGTGAAGGAGGCTTTGTTATTCTACCATAGCACTCTGAAGACGTGCAGAATGCTTCAGTTCTACAGGACTATGTCTGACTTGGGAAGAGAGGTGAGGCGAAGGGATGTCTTGAGTGACATTGCTAATCTCCAAAAATATATTGAGAAGCTATTGCAGACTTCCACTGAAAGGAAACTGAATGAAGCTAAAAGAGGTTAAAAGTTTAGTAGTTACCTTAGTGATTGTTCAGTGTTACCATGTTCCTGACAAGGGAGGATCTGAAGTTGAAGAGGAAGATGTCCTGCTTGTGTAAAAGAAACAACCCCCAGGCCGTCAAAGCTTTGAGTGCTATGTGCCTGCAGATGACTGCAGAAGTCCTCAATTTGTGACTACTGCGCCCAGCTACCATCACTAGATGCTGCCGTGAATAGTCCATGCCTTGCGTGATGGTGTTCTCCATTCACACGCGCTGCAGTGTTTCCCTTACCGGCGCGGTCTATATGAGATTCAGTGTTGGTCTTGAGAACTGCACTTCTTGCAAAACACGGGGACGTGGCTCACCAGGAGCACTTGATGATGAGAACATGTCAGACCAAGGTGGTTCTTCCAGTTCACATTAGAGCCTTTGTATTTGTTTCCCAAGTACTAGCCAGCGTACCTCACGCTCCTTCCCTGAAGTGTCTGCTCTGCAACACTGGAGCAGTCAGCGACAAAGGGAAGCTGGTCTCTTCCACTGGCATTCGAGGTAAAACCTCTTTGACCTGGACCGCATCTAAATGACTGCAGACTACATCCGTTGAAATAAAGTTGAGACATTTTACTTAGTGCTTGCAGTGGATGAAATAGACTTTGCACTTGAGAGGGGGTTGTTAATTCTGTGTTTGAGCTCCTGTTCTTGGCAAGGATGCTGTACGGTACAGGGTCTGTGAATAGATCTAGAGTAAGTGAAGGACTGTTATAGCGTGACTTCTGTGCAGGTCTTCTCATTATTGCATTGAAATGCATATTGTCTAACCTCACCGATACTCAAAAAAGGAGAAAAAGCTGATTAATTCTCTTGAAAGCAGTTTTGCATGTTTCAAAGGCTATATTAAGATACTAACTCTTAAGATGTCAAGTTGTAAGGCCAGTTGATCTTAATTGCCTTGTTATGATGAATTTTGGGTACAAATGTTGAAGGGAAGTTGATTTATTGACAGCCGCATCTCTTCTGCGGAACGGCTTTCCTCTAATTGTTAAAGGCAATTTCCTTTTATGCTAGTAGCAATGACCACAGTTCAACGAGAGGCTTTTACTAGAGTCTGCTGATGCTTTAAAAAAGTGACTTATGTCTATGAAAAGAGGTTTGGATGCTGTTTTTCACCATTAAGTATTGGTTGAACTTCCTGCATGTGGTAGTAAAATCCCAACTCTCCGGAGTTGCCGCGATGGCTTGTGCTGCTGAGGACTGCTGGATCGCTGAGCCCCGTGCCAGGCTGCACGACTGCCTTCTCGAACTGCCCTGGTAATGCAGAAAGGGGTGGCCTTGTCCTTAGAAGATTTGATGTGGGTTACCGGTGGACAGCTTGATGAAGGCGAAGCTGCAGTAGCAGCCCCTGAACGTGAAGTGTGGACCGTTTGGCACGACAGTGGGATCTACGGTTTCCCGAAATGAGATGAGGTGGGCTTTGCTGCGGTGATTTTGTTCAGTTGCTGCTATGTCTGGCATGTCGGCAAAAAGGGAAAGGTGGAACCTGGATGACCATACGTATGTAGGACAGCTGAAGATAAGTAACAGCAACTTGGGTACTGGTGCTGCAAAAATACTCTTTCCAACAGGTCTTCTGGCTTCACGTTGAGATTTATTTTTCTTTTGGCTAACATGTGCGTGCATGTTTGTAAACCAGCACTTGTGTTCTTGCAGCCAAGTCTTACGGCAGTAAAATCATTTGGTGCGTTAAAACATTTTGGTTTGGTTCAAGCTTCTGATCAGAGGCTGCTTCATCCGTAGAGGACTTCAGTTTGCTAAGAATAGTACTGAAATGCGTGCAGCTCGTAAACGGGCGAGTACCCGTATGGCAGCTTTGAGCTCTCTTTATTGCTTTTTGTGCACAGTAGGGCTCTCAACAGATGGTAGAGCAGGAGCAGTTCTGTTCTTGTTGAATGCTTACGAAGGATCTTTTTTATGTTGTTCTTGGACACTGGTGTATTTGATACCTCGCAGAACTGCTTTGCTTTCCGTTAGCAGCTCTAGAGCCAAGGAAGGCAATGTTTCGTTTAGATCCCGTGCCACCATTGTAGCCGCCTGGCTGGAGAGTGAATTTAAAACGCTTGTCGGCACTGCTGAGGCCGTCTGTAATTTGGTGCTCGTTCTGTGTTGGGAAATACTCCTGAGGTGTGATATAATGGACTTTTAGATCAGAACAGGTCATTTTCTTTAGAAGTAAGATAAAAGCTAGAACAGAAACATTCTTAACCTAGAAAAACCGCGAGGAAGGCTGTTGTCTGTGCGGTGCCTCCAGCTTTGTGCTTTCTCTACTTCCAGCAGCAGGCAGGTTGCAGAACGCCGCTGGTGACCGGAGCCCGGCCGTTAAACAGCTCCCCAAATTCTGTTCTGTGAGTTGTACAAGCTTAGCTGGGTGGTGAATCTGCCTCATTGTGTCATTTCAGTTTATTGTTAGAACAGCTTTCTTCACGTATATCTGAGGTTGTCTGGGGAATGGACCTGTTTGCCCAAATAAGCTTTTTTAAAGTCCTGATCCTATATAGCAGTTGCATATACGTAAGTCACCGAAAGCAGTTTGGCGCTGCAGTCAATAGAAAGAAATATTCCAGGGTAGTCTTACTTGAGTGCATGTTTGTAAATGAATTTTTACATCTTGCAAGAACTCAGAATTTAAGAGAATCACTTTTTTCGTGGTTCAGTCAAATTGATTTATCAGTCATATTGGAAAACAATCTGTAACTGTAAAGAGGCGGCCTGGGGGACAGAAACAGAGTTTTCATTTGTTCTATTCTCAAGTCCCGTGTCGCTTACTTTATCACTGGTTAGTTCATCAGTGCTGTTGCATGTTTGTTGTCTACCTATCCCAGATGCTACGTGGAGAACCTCAGATAGCCTGCGAATTAGGATTGAAATAGATTCTGGTGTTGCCTTTCTCTGGTCCGGGCTTCAGCCAAGCTATCCAGTTGTCTTCCATTTCTAAGATGATTTTGACAGTCGCTTGCTTTTTCCGAGCACATATACAGACATCCCGACCAGAGATAGTAGTAAAACAGCAAAGATAATTCCAAAGTAAAATTTATCAGAAAAACATACCTTTCTGTGTAGGAAACAGTCCTGCTTTTCTAGTAACCTTTTAGAGAAGGGACTTGGTGGGACTCAGTAGAGCTTTTCGGTCTCCTGCTCCTGTCTGAATTTCAGTTCTTGAATTTGGAGTACCTGTTGATGGATGTGTGACTCAGCTGTACTCTGCTAAAAGTGATAGTGGAGAAATGAGTTGGATTTAGTATTTTAGGGCAGATGATAGTGACCTCCTCAAATCTTGACAAACAATTCTTTGTTGTGGAGGAGGGAGGTGAATGGAGAGCTTTGGGAGCCGTAGCGAATATGAAGCCTGGGTTTTAGATGTTCATTTCTAATCATTTGTTTTGGTCTACTTAATACAGATGAAGAGCTTCTTAACTGACAGCTACAATTTTAGGTTTAATTTACTGTGAGGTGGATGTTCAAGGAGTAGTTTGGATTTCTGTTCTACAGCTATGCAAGGAATTTTTTGCAAGCTACTCGCATAAGGAAGGACTTGGGAGCTTTCGGATGTATCGGGTTCTACTTGCAAACATGAAGAATGCTACTTCAACCAAATGCATTTAATCTTGAAACATTCTTAAAAGGTGAACGTGTAAAACTCAAAGTGGTTCACCTGAAAGTTAAACTGCATTTGACTAGTTCAGTGTCTAAAAACTCAGCTAACGAGTATGTATTCCTTTAAAATAATTACACAAAAGTCAATGTCTCTGTGTTTTCACTTTTCTTTTGGGTTCTAGGCAAAATGCTTCATGGATTTCAAAGCTGGAGGTACATTATGTCACATTCTTGGTGCTGCTTACAAATATAAGAATGAACAGGGCTGGTAAGTTTTTATTTTTGATTTGTACACCTTTTGCATGAAGTTCGGCACATGAAATGCCTGTGCAAACTACTTAATGTTTAATACTTTCTGGAGAATCATGTAGGCAAGGGAGTTGGAGATGGGAAGAGGAAGTTTTTTCCTGGTTTTGCTGATGGTAGCTTTTTTTAAGACACCCTCCCCACACTTCTGAATTTAAAGATAAGTTGTCCAAGTTTAAAGTCTTGAGCCTGTAGGTTGGGAGCTAATGACAGGCTTGAGGCTTTTTTTTTTTGCCATTTACTTCTCATAGGACTGAGCAAAATAACTGATTTCTTAGAATCACTGTTTCCCATCTATGAGATGTAAATCTTTGTTACTGTATTGTGTATAGGGTTTAGTTATAATCAGGAAAAGATGAAGCATTGCATAGATCTAATAAATGCTCGGTTTTCCGTTGCTTATCGGCCTCCATAAATGGGGAGTGTAAGTCGGTAGAAACGCTGCCAGTGGGGAGTGTAAGTAGGTAGAAACGCTGCCAATGTAGCTATTGGCACTAGACTGAAAACTATTAATGTGACATGCTGGTAGGGTTTTGACCTGTGTGTTTCTAGGTTATAACCCTCTTTCCAAGGCAGCGATAGCATGAATTACTATACTTGAGAATATTGGAAAAAAATCTGAGGATGAAAAGTCGTTAGAGAAGAGTAAGCAGAGATTGTTCTTGTATGTGAATTTAAATAGTTTTCTGATCTGATGCTGTGCAGACCTGTAACAGCATTCCTGGAATTGACTGTGTTTCCGTTACCTACAAGAGCAAATTAAAAGGCAAAAATAAAGTTGTTTTAGTATGGTTGGTTGTTTTTAGGAGTTCTTTAAGCTCCTATCAGCTAAATGGATATCTGAGGTGAATATATCAGAAAGCTGGTATGAGTAAGCTGCTGTCGGGTGTTTTCCTACTCCAATATTGCCGACACCTAGGACACGGTACGTGTTTGTAGTGGTCTGTGTGGCGTATCTTTCAGGAGTGTCTTGCTACCTCTTTGCCTTAAGATAAAGGAGTTAAATTGCTCCTACTTCATGAATATTTAAATGTTCCATTTTTTTCCAAACAAATTTAGTTTTCAGTCATTGAAATTTGTCAGCAAAACTCAGATACGTGATTGCCTCCTCTCTTCTCACTCTCTTGCTGATTCCTCAAAACTAGTGTGGGTAGTGTCTGTGTTTGTGCATGTGGGATGTAGAGGGAAGTAATACTTGAATTTAACTCTGAGGATCAGACTTAGAGCTTGGAATGTATCCTTCACTGACTCAACCAAATAATTTGTGGTGTTTTGCCTGAAATATGATTTTTTTTTTTAATGGTGTGCATTGTCGCTCTTGCTTAACCTGTTTGTGAATGATCTGTCTTATAGGAGAAGTACCTTTCCTCGTCATAATAGGTATGTCTGAAAAATGCACTTATCCAGTGCAGCTGGACATACCCTGTCTATCACTGCAATTCAAGTAGTTGTTTGCTAAAATCTGTCAGAGGGTATCAGTTAACCTAAGGACAGAAGAATTAGTACTACTGTTGTATCTAAATGGGCAACCAAAAAAAGTGCTGGTTTTTAACATCTTGATGTGCTTCTCTTAAAGTATGGCTTTCAAAAGCAGGCAGGAATTTGGGGACATACATAGCATTAAATTAATATGTAATGCAGATTTTGGGCAACCAAATGTAAAAATTTTGGTCAAACTTCAATGCCTTAAGTGTCTTTGTTTCATAGGTACTAAAGACTTTATTAGGTGTCTAGCTTAGTTTCTCTTTATTTGGCATTTATCTGCCTTCACTTCCTTGAAGCTATTACGATGGAGAAGCGTGTATTTTGAATACAGGCTATGAAGCTGTCAGTGTCTAAATACTGGAGAAGTGACTTGATCTTGGCTCTTAAAGTCCGATGTATTATAGGTGTAAAATACTTTATTAACTTGTGTTGTGCAGTGAACTAGCAGACTTCTTGATGACTGGCCCTACTTCGAGAAGTCGATGTAAACTTTTCAACGTGCACAACGCTATTTAAAGAGGCCATAAATTTCTTTTAAAATTGAAAGACGGTTCTAATAAATATGCCAGGATATTATCTTTAACTTGTTTGCCATGTTCTTAGTGTGAAGGAAGGGGTCTGTAGTACTGCTTTAGGTTAGAAGCCATCATTCACTAATAGTGAGTATTTCTAGTGCTGCCCAACACTGCCACGTATTTACGTGGTACCACCTGCGTGGGCCGCTTCTTTCCGAAAATGCTGAAGACCCTCAAGTGAAGGAAAATATGGTGGTCTGAGCTGAAGTGTCTTTGTTTAATTTGGTAGTGTAATATTGATGTCATGCCATGGTTGTGCGGTAATGGGGTTTGTGACTAAAAAAAAATCGATCTTGCTTTGGTTTACCCTCATTGTATATTTATAAAGTTTAAAAATTGATTTGATGTGTTACTGGAAACAAGCATATGTTTAAAAGAAACTGTCGTTAGTTATGGGCACAGGAATAAATTCTTGTCTTTTAAGTTGGGATGTTAACTTAAAAGTGTATCAGTCACTGCATGGTAATTATGTGCACGACTTTTTCACTGTGTTAAATGTACAGGGTATTTTTTATTTTATACCCCGAAATCTCTTCTGCTGGTATCGCCGCTCCTGAACACAAACTCAGCACTCCAGTTACGTCAGACTCTAGCAACAGCTTTTTCCAAAATTTGCGCGCTACGGAAGTGCACCGGACAGTGTCTTACATCTAAGAGTCAACAACCTGATTATCTAAACATATCATTGTGCTTTGGCAAAGGCTGAGTTGTTAAGGGTCAGGCCCAGCTGTGTTTCCGAGGCTCCTGCGACAATGTAGGACAGTGCCAGGGCAGACCCCGGCGGGTGCTGAACTTGGCGAGGGGCTGGCGTTACTGCTGATACCATCCCACCTCTCCGGTTCTCCGGGGTTGCCGTTCCAATTCTCCTTTTGAGTTGATTCATCCCTGACTTCTGAATATGTGTACGGTTCGGGTGGATACGGCAGAATGCCTTTGGGGGGCTCTTGTGGTTCTTCCCAGTAGAAAGTCTCAGATTTTGTTTTATCCCCCCATTTCTGATAGACGCTTAAATATGCATTGTTATTTCAAGAATTTTGGTTGCTTTGTCAATGAAGTAGGAAACTTTTCAAGTACCAGAGTCCAATAAAGACGATCGTAAAATGCCTACACGGATTATTAGCTACCTGTATGCTGCATGGGGGGTGGCTTGTTCTCAAATAGGTAAGTAGCTTAGAAAACATCAGGCAGACAAATTGCTGTGTTTTTCCTGGATTAGAATCTGGGACTGGTGGCTGGGTGCAACTAGAAGTGAGAGAAATGTGAGAGCTTGTTCATGAATTTTCTCATCTAGTTGTTGAAATCCATCATGAGCTTTTGATTATGTTTCTGTTTAATTATCCTTTGTGACTGTCGTGGAACGCGCAACCCTGCTACAGGGTTTTGTTGGACAATGTCAGCCTTCATTTTTCCTAAAGATTTCGCAAATCGGTTGCATTTTGTTGATTTGATTCATTGTGATTTTTCTTGCTTGTGTGGGCTGCCAAGTGAAGCAAAAATATTTGTGGTTGTGCTTTAGTTGTTCTTACGTAGTTACCATGATACACTGGTGTTTTATGTGGAACGTGAAAGATTCTTGACTACTGAATGAAGGAGAGTTGAATTTAATATTTGTGAATAATTTTTCTTAACAGGCGGAGGTTTGACCTGCAGAATCCATCCCGAATGGATCGAAATGTGGAGATGTTCATGAACATTGAGAAAACACTAGTGCAGGCAAGGAACTCGTATACAAAACTGTATGTGTTCACATGCTCAGGGAAGGGATTCCCTAGCTTTTTCTGTACCTCAGTTTGTGACCCGCTGAAGAGTTTCATCCTGGACTTCTGTAGGAATATTACAGTCTTCTCTCCCTCTCCCACCCATTTTAGTCACAATTCGATGTTATCACTTGAAAACTTCAGAATGTTTTCATTGATATTCTGCGGATATGCATAGGGTGAAAAAAACCTGTTTGTAAGGTAGGAGGAAGCATCCTGAGTGTCTCCGTCCTCCTGGGAAAGTGGCACCCTTAGGACTGAGTAACTAGTTCTGTACACTCTATCGCTGACTTTCTTGAGACTTTCAGCTTGATAAAAGTTTGACTTTTTTTCAGATTTGAGTACATTTTAGACTGTCTTGCTTGCTTATTACCAGACGATAGCAGGTAACAGCTGTGTGGAGTCTAATTAGAAGTTAAATTCTTTGTAACTGCTGTGTATGAGTGACAGAGTTTTGGTTTTTTTCAAACTCTAAAACCAAGCTCAGTGTATAATGTAGTGAAGATGTAACTTTCAGGTGCTTGTTAAAAATGGAAATAGGAGGAAGGACAGCAAAAAGAGACAATACTTTTATAATAAAAAACCATTGTATGGTGATTTCAGTACGTAATAGAGTACATAGTAAAATTAAATTAATCTGTACCTGTCAGTATTGTAGAAATCCCTGAATCTGCATGTCAGTGCATCAGGACAGATTCAGATTTGGAAGTTGACACACAGGAGACTTAAATTCCCTTTCAAGTGAAGTCTTCCAGAGCCTGTCAAACATTCTTTGAAATCAAACACGTGGTTTCCATTAAAGATGTTGTTGTGGAGTCAGGAATGTGAGAACAGCAACGTTGGGTCACGTTCTCTTTATCCGTGATAATGTCTCTGGCAGAGCTAACGACAGATCTGCGGAGACTAGAAAGAAACCCAGGATGAGACTTTGTCGGGGAGGTGTTCAGAGGAAACGCTGCTGTCATGGGGGTTTCTGGAGCTAGAGTTAGTGTGCCGTATCGCAAGCTGATACGTGTTCCTTTTGGGCTTTTTCAAGCATTGGTGATCTTAATAGGAATTTTTTGATTTATGTCACAGGTGACCTTCTAATTTCTTTAATTTAACTTCCTATTCTCTCCACTAGAACAATTGTCTGAGCAGACCGACCATCTACCTCATTCCAGATATAGAACTGAAGTTGGCTAATAAATTGAAGGATATTGTCAAACGTCACCAGGTAACTGTTAAATAGCATATCTTTAAAAAAAACAAATTGTTTTGTCGGTTATAAGATAAAATGTATTTGCATGACTTCAATGTATCGGTTACATCTGGATTGTGTCTGACAGCGCAAGGCAGCAGCAGCAAGTTACTCAAGACCAGAAGTTCACCATTTGTAAAATGCCATTAGTAGTTATCGTCACGTGGAGATCGAATCATAACTCTGTTCTAAAAGTAAATCTGAAATTGCTATTGAAGTGAAAAGTAGTTACGGTGTCTCAGTGAGTTGGCTGCAGGCCTTAGCTGATTTAATGTTGAATACGTGCTTATATAAAGCAGGAGCTCACTGTTTGTCCAAATCCAAGACCAAAGAAGGTAGTATGTAGTACAGCAGTTCTAGATATGTGGGCATGACATAATGAAGCTTTAATCTTAAGATTATTTTTGTGCTTTATCTTACTTTTTTCTTGCTTGTGCTGAACGGAACACAGGCAACAACAGTCTCTTGCTTGTTAGGAGTAGTCAGCGTATTTATGACGGTCAACATCTTGCTGTTGTAATTTAATATACTAAATGATGAACTGAACATGATTAATAGCTTCATCTCTTAAAAATGTAAACAGTCTTTTCACTTGTCTTGAGAGAAATATCCTGGAATGTGAACTCTAGATGGTCTGATAGCCTTTTGTGTTATGATAATTCACGGCTGTAGCCAAAGTAAACTGTTTCTTTTCCATATTAGATGTATTTCCTGTGTTGTGATTATGAACCATCGTCTCGACTTCAGTTGTGTAATTTTTCACAAGTTACTCTTTAATTATTCAGCTGGTTCAGGAGCTTTCTTTTGCTTAAATTGGTGTTAATGACTCAGTTTTCCTTTCATAAAGGAATTCTTACTGAACTCAAAGGATGCTGTATCCATGAATGATTTAAGGGACTTTAAAGCAGGCAGCTTTGTCTCTAAAGGAATGTGAAGAACTGAAAACAGAAACTGTCCCTAATTCTGCTTTTTGGGCTTCATGCCTTTGCCCTAGCTCTGAATTCTCATCTTGTATTTGTGTCGCTACTTGTGCTTTCTCACTGTCTTGATGATTATTTTGTTTTTGACCCGTTGCTGTCGTCTTTCCTCTACCCCATCCTTAGTACCTGTAGCTCCCTCCTCTCTGGTATTTCCAAGTCCTCGCTGCTCTGACTGCGGCGTGTGCACAAGAGTTGCATCTCTCTTGTCCCAGCACGGTGCTGGGGTGATCTCTGGGCTTATCGAAAGGGGTGTCCGTAAGATGTTTGTTCCCTCTGCTGATGAAGATGCCGTTACTGTTTCTGGTAGTCACACTTTTTTTGATTTTCTTTATAAATGTTGAGGATTCTTCTGAGAAGAGCCAGAATAATTTAGGAACTTGAAAGCAGGTAACGAGTGAGATCTAGCATTTATATCTATCTGCTTCAAGAAGAGTGTTTTGTTGGTAGAGAACTCTTCCGTCTTGTTATGTCTTTGGCTTCCAGTCACATTCAGGTTAGCGGAGGCAGGGAATAAGCCTTACAACCTGTTTACATCTTCCAGAAAGCTGTTTTAATGTAAAGTTATCCATCCCTTTGTTTTCAGTCAAGATGGCGTCTAGGAGAGACTTCCTGTTCATCTATTGTGTATTGAGTTTTGTAAAGCTCCGTAGGAAATAGATTAAACTTACTGATCTGATTCACAAAGCTCAGATTAGATTTCTGAAGAGCATCTTTAGCTCATGGGGAATGAAGGGAGAATTTCCATTATTGTTCCTTAAAAGCTTTGCAGGATGTTAATTCACGCCGGGGCTCTTTCCTTTGCCTTTGAATGTTTTTAAAGTCTTCTTACTTTCCAGCTTGCTTTTTTGCTGTTGCTCAGAGCACATCCTCACCATTTACGCAGTTCTGTGAGCTCTTGTTGGTGTAGGAACTCTTGCCTTTCAGCCCCTGATACCAGAGTAGTCTCCAAACATTGCTACCGTAATGCGCTGCATCTTTGTGGTTTTTTAATTTTTCTCCTTTTGATGCTGCCTTCTAAATAAATTGTACACACATTGTTGGCTGTAGCCTCTCCCATGTGCTCTTAAGTCCTTTAAATAAATCCATCAAGTATTTATGGAATGTAAATTTTGAATAACATTTTCATACAAACTGTTCCAAACTATAACTTGTCTGCAGACTGTGAATTTCTGCTGTCCTTGGAAATAACTCTTCATATAGGGAGACCGGAGGTGTCTCTGCAGCATGTGGGAGAATCCTTATGGTTCTCCACGTGTGGGAAGGACAGAGATTTCTTGACTGGCCGCACCAAGCAGTGTTATGTATTTATTTAACAGATATCTTATCATGTAGTAGAATTTTTTTGCATGATGATGTAAGTCCGGTAGGAATATGATTATGGCCTCTACCCATATGTAGAGAAGTTGCTTTATGTACCGCTGTTTGTGGCACCTACGTAAGCATAAGAGGTACAGCTGTTGGTTCTAGTATGTCAAGAAAATGATGTCCTAAACCAGCAAGGAGAAAAAGTATTCTTGTATCGGAATATTCGACAAACAATGGTATCATGTTAGTGTATTTCTGATTATTCCCTTTGTACTATGACTTAGGAGGGTTTTTTGAAAGAATGGGTGTTTATTCTGTCTCCTGACATAACAGCCTTTCTTGAATACAAAGGATGTTGTATTCAAGGCAGCCATTTCTAGTTAAGTTTTGCGCAGAGTTTGTCTTTTGTAAATTGTCATATTTAGAAGTTGTTTTGTACCAAAATGTGTACTTAGTGGAAAAAAGTTACAGATGCTTTCTTACAAAATATTCACCAGTTGGTTTGCATGAACTGATAGTTGAACAATTGACAATGTAAATTGGGGCAGAAGGAAATAAGAGGAGAAAGGATTTGAGATGAAAAGAGCAAGAGATAACAAAGCAGTTTGGTAGCAGTCTTAAAATAATTGCCTTTTTCTGGCACTCCTTAGAGGTGGTATTCTTCCTAGTTGCATTGAAGTTAGCCTTGAATATTTCTAGGTTGCATGGGATGTGGGTAAAAAGAAGCAGCCGAGAAGTTTGGGGTAATGTGTTGAAGCATTTCTTTTCTTCCACCTTTCCCACAGGGAACAGTAACTGAAGAGAAATCAAAGGCTACCCATCATGTTTATCCAAGTCCTACCTCAATGGATGACGGTAAAGTTACTTCCCAGTTTTCGGTTGGAAATAGTCTGGTAACTAAATTCCGTTAGCAGTTACGGGAGCTTTTGCACAGGCACAGTATGTTCCTAGCCTGACCCTGAGAGCCACTTGAAAAGCATTTCTAGGATTAACAGCTCCAAATAAAATCACTGTGTGTCCTGCTTCTAACTCTTGGCTATAACATTCACATTTTTAATTGGTGCAACCTTTTCAGATTAGGGTGTGTAACAGGCTACTCTTCAGTGATTGCTTTGGAAATCGAGATATTGTTTATTGCTGAATGCAGATAGACATTTTGTTTGTCCCAAAGGACTTTCAGACGGAAGGGGAACAAAGGGATATTGTTTATTGCTGAATGCAGATAGACGTTTTGTTTGTCCCAAAGAACTTTCAGACGGAAGGGGAACAAAGCTAAGGGTCTGAAAGAACTTAAAAAAGAAATTAACTTAGGTTAAAAATTAAAAGGAAGGACAATGAAAGTAGGAAGCTTAAAACTAAAGTTTCCGTTAATTTTTTTTCCTTTGTTGCTTCTGTGGTGTCCCCCAATGTGTGTAAGTATAGGTCAGAATGTCAAGTGAAACATTATTGGGAATCAACTAGTGTGTGAAAGGCAGTTAGATGCTAAAGTAAATGAGAATTGAAAAACTGTCTGCCATGCTCTCATCTTTCCAGGGGATGGGTTGGGCATGCTGGTACGTATCATTGCTTGTGGTTTGGCAAGGTGAATACGATAACAAGTAGACCGGAGAAACGGAGACTAACGCAGTCTGCCTCTATATGAAGCACATAGGTTCCATAAAAGCAATTCAACACCTGTATCGTTCAGCAAATAACAAAAATTTGCTCTTAATTTTTTTAATCTTAAGTTCGTTTAATTGTCTAGTGGATCATTGTTGCCCGGTCTGAGCTTCAGTGACCTAAATGTGTTTTTTCTGATGCTCCCGGGCATCTGCTGGCCACTAGATGGAAGTGTTCACTTCTGTGTAGGAACGGTCGTGGGTTTGGTGTCCTGGTGCTTGCCTGTGCTCTGTACTGCTGGTAATATCGACCCTAGCCACAGGTCGGTATTTATTTTTAGCCACTTCAGGTTCTCGGAAAAGGGTTGAACGTGGTAGGTCCCATCTGCCTTGTAGCCGGTGAACATGCGGATGTGTTAGAGCTCTCGTAACCCCTGATGACACAACGATGAGAAAACAGCCGTCAGTTCAAACAGTGGAACTCTATACAGGTTGACATTCTCAGGATTTCTCTTTTAATGGTGCTCAGGTCTATATTCTCAATATTTGGGATGCAGGGGGTAGATTATTGCATTGTCAGATGTGCAGTTTAAAAAAATAAAACCTTTAAAAGACCAGTCAGACTGAGTGTATGCCTTATTGCAAAGTCAGCAAGGTATTAGCGTTGCTTAGTAAGTCAAAGACCTTAATAGCACTGTGGTGAAAGAAGAAAGTTGAAATCCAAATTTTGTTAGATTCTTGGAAGTTTTTTTGTTAAAATCTGTTTCCCCACCACCCCCTGCCCCGACATTCTTCCTTCAGAACTCTATTGGGTTTTTTAAATACCTGTTGAAAGTAGAATTTAGTACTGGGAAGAGGATCTTTTGAAACAAATATAAATCAATAGAACAAGTTACTAAGAGGATTCAGATGTCTAACAAAGATACAAAAAGACAGAGGGGAAATATTTACCACTTGACAAGAAAGCATTTTGGGAGAAATTTAGTCTTTTTGTTTATACAGAGATTAAAAAAAAAAAAAAAATCACAGACTGGAGCGTGTGTGTCTGTCTCCATGTTATTTCTGCTGTCTTTACTGAATGTCCTCTTGGGGGATTTGCTGTGTCCTGTTCTGAGTGCCAGGCCCAACCGGCCAAGGAGTCTGGGAGATGAGACAGGACGAGATGAGCTGGCAGAGGGCAGCCCTGCCACCTGTCAACCAGAAATGCCTCTTGCTTCTCTTGAGAAACGGATGACTGTTATAAGCCTCTTTAGAGCTTAATCTGGAGTGTGCTAGGGTATGAATGTCTATGGCCAAGAAAGGAAATGTAATAATTCTTAGCATTAAAATGACTTTACTAATGTAACATGTGTGTCATATACTGGCAGAGCACATGCGTGGTTAGACATGGCAAAGGTAATGCGGGTAAGTGCGTTGCTGTGGCAGGGCAGGCCCTTGTAATTGTACTACAGTAGACTTTTATCGGAGATGATTGCGATAACTTTACTATGACTGACTGTGGAAAAGCAGAATAGTGTTTAATGTGCTGTACAATCTGAATCTGATGCTAGATCTCTTTCTTCTTTGCAGATGAATGGTTGAGACCTGTGATGAAAAAAGACAAGCAGGTGCTGGTACACTGGGGCTTTTTTCCAGACAGGTAAAGAAAGGTGGGGGAAGAAAGCAGACCCCAAATCTTACTTAAGTTTGTTTAAGGAATAAAAACTTGCAAGTAGGAAAATCCATATCCTCAAAACGAGCTGCTCCTCTGGCTTATTAACACTTACCTCTCCTGATAGCAGTGCTCTGTGGTTATCAGTAGTGAACCTGTATGGGCAATGTCGCAGCTGTGTGGGCTACAAATATGCTCTCTTCTTGTACTGCAGCATATTACAGGCTCAGACCTATCTGATGCTGGCTCGTCTACAGATTTAACCCAAATATACAGTACTCCATTCCTGTCATTTTGATTCTGAATCATTGTACGTCGCTGTTCATATTATGAGAGAAGCAGTGGTTGTCTTATGGAGTATAACCATGCAGTAATTTAGTATTGCTACCATTTATCTCAATGTCCAGAGCTTGAAAAGACTTAATCAGTGGTTTAAGACTGAAATATGCTTACTCATTTGTGGTACTGGCAGGTGGGTGAGGTGAGAAAAGGGGAGTCTTTTTCTGCAGAGCCACTAGTAAGGTTACAAATTGAACCAGACTTTCAAAGGGCAGAGTGAGCCTTTCCATAAAGTTAGTAAGACTTCAAAGGCAAATGGGAGAACTTCTGATGATCTAGTTGAACTTTCTTTGGCAAAGAGAAGTTTCACTCCATGGGTTGCCTTTAGTCAAGTGCCAAGTGACTGTCGAAAGCATATGTTCGAGAAGGCCGTCTTGCGGTGTTAGAAGATGTTAAAAGATACGTGTATGTACTGTTTAGTAACTTAGGTGTAGTTGTAATAACTGGTTTCTGAGTCCAGGTTATGGAAAACTCAAAAGATTGATAACCCAGCATTGATTTGTATTTAAATAACTTTTTTGTGGTACTAAAATCTGCTCTGCTGTGCATGCACAGAATTTTCAGGAGCCATATGCATATTTCAGTGGAAGAGAGCAGACAACAGTCACACTTAAGTTTCTTTGTACAGATGAAGAACCTTTAAATGTTTCTCTATTTATATCATATCAGTAGTCAAGTTTATATTGACTCTCTGTGCGTCTACATGCATTTATAAATACCAGTATAAACATGAGGAATGCTGCATACACTTGTCGTCTTCCATATGACTTATTCCAGTTGCTCAGTACATGCCTGGTGTTTTGGCTCTACAAATAAAAAGTATTTTGACTTTTGCTGATACTGAATGCAGTTTCTTGGTATTTATAAATAGGCTTTTGAGGGAATAGCATGTGGAAAAATGAATGTAAATAATAAATGGATTCTACAGCAGTAGAGATTGAAGGAGAGGATTTGTACTCCTTTCTTTGAGGAATCCAGTATCTATTGCTTTAAACTCATAAGAACAGAGTCAAGTTAATTACCAATTCAAACCCTGGCATTAAGTTGACTCAGAAACTGCATTTATACCCCTGAATCTAGAGAGGGGATTTGCCATTTTAAACTGGAGCTGGCTTCACTGAGATGGCTTTTAAATTCAGGGAGTTAAAAATGTGCATTAGGTGCCTTAGACCCTTTCCTTTTCAGTGTGTCCTTTTCCTGTAGCAGAAACCAGTGATTATTCCTCTAACTTTTCATTGTGTGGAAAATACTTTACTGTTCTATCACAGCAATATGATTTGCACATGTCAGAATTGCTTTCCTGCTGGTGATCTTTCTGGATGAACGGCCCTGGGGACCAATTTTGTCTTCTCTTGACTCCTCTCATTAGCTATGACACTTGGGTTCATGCCAATGAAATAGATGCTGAAATTGAGGATCCTCCAATTCCTGAAAAGCCATGGAAGGTAAGTCTCTCTTAAACAGTTTCCCAAAGTTGCTATATTGGTATAGCTCATGCTTAGGTGCTACTGGGTAGATGTTTTGACACGCTGCTGAGTAACAATGACTGTATTTCCATATATATGGAAAAGCAGAGTGATATTTCTAGAGCCGTAATGAGAATGTCTAAAACGTTTTTTGGTCTGGGGAGGAATGCTCTTGAAAAAATATTTTGTGAGTGAAAAGGACAGACTTATGCATCCCTGATAGTGCCCAAATTACCATGTTTGTTATGGCCTGACTTGAGGTGTTTTCTGTTAAAGGTAAGTCCTTCCCTTACTGCTGAAGTGAGCCAGCTCTGGGATGAAACCTGACAGCTCATTAGAAGAACTCATTATACACTGTTTAAGGAGAGAAAGAGGGGAAAGCACTGTATCTTCATGATGTTTTTGGAAGCATATTGTTAGAGAAAAGAACTTTTAGGTTAGAAACCTGAGATTACCACACATGTATTACAGGGCTTAAAACATCTTTTGTGTGCAGAAAGTTCCTCTTTTTCCATAATATAGAAATGGCCAAAAATATTAGGAGTTAGATAATACGGAAATTAAGAAACTTCTTTAGGAGAACAAGTCTCAGTTTTTGAAGTCAGTGGTACAATTGAAATGTTGTCTGTTCTCTTTGAGTTATTGTAATGACAACATTATTTTGAGCAGATTCAGCTATTGGGTTAAAAACAGAGCTGTGGTCTGGCTGACAGATTGTGTGTGGCCGTGGGCTCCCCCGTCCCTTGGTTTCACACTGCTGCAGAAACTCGGTAGGGAGTTTGTCATAGCTCGGTACTACTGTACGTACCAGCTTCTCTGTGCTCTTAGTACAGGGCACAGTTCAAGTTTCTTGATTTTACTAACTTTTCCCAAAGCCTTGGCGTTGCTAATGAATTGTAGCATATGAATGCAACCGTCCCTAGAGCCAACATGGAAGCAAATGAGAAAAGCAGTAGCTGTTTAAAGAATCCCTGAGGCTCGTATCTCACCTTTCGTTATGGAAAAGTTCAATTTAATGAGAACTCTGCTCTCAGCTGATCTCGCAATGATGCAAAAAGTCAGTGTTTATCGATGTGTTGAACATGCGAGCAGTCAAAACAACATCAGCAGCCTTATTTAGGTTCTCTACATAATGAGTTTTCTTTGTAGAGGAATGATTTACCTTTCTAATTTAGTTCATTGCAAGAATATAGAGCAGTTATAATCAACCAGTAGTAACTACTACTTTATGGTTCTATTATGGACTTACTCTTTTGTATATAACATGCGACGTTGTTCTGTGTGTATGCTGTTGATTTGAACAGCAGCGTTAAAGAGCAAATCAGGTCAGAAAGTAACTTGAATGTCTGTTCAAACACTATTTACTCCATGTAGTTACCTGTGAATAACCAGAACGCATGCTTTTTGGGTATAAATGTCACTATAAATAGTAAGATATAATAGATTGTATAAATCATAGATTCTATGATTCTAAAGCTCAAGAATTTATTTTCAGCTGTGTAAACTAGAACTTTATTTGAAGATGGATGTTTTAAATCAAGATAGTCAATCTTTTCTTTCCAAGATATGGCCAACTCTATTTTTTTGGTCTTCTGTGGCACATCTGCTAAGGTGATCTGTATATTTAGAAGATTTTGCTGCTTATTTTCAGCATCCAACGTACGCTCTTAATACAGAGCCGTTGTCCCAGCTGTGAGAACTGACCTCACACTTCAGAAGGCTTAAAAACAATTGAGGAATAGACATGACATTCAGTAGACACATGACCGTGTTCATCCTTTATTGTATTGCCTCATGAAACTGTCATCTATTATGTGTACAACCATTACAAGATATTTGGATGTTCAGACCCTGATAACAAAGCTGCAAGTATTTCCTTAATCCTGTGAGGTCTGTCAGGGAGTTATCTTTTCGAAGGGCATCGGCGTGTCGGTATGTTGTTCTGTTCTTTAGGTTCATGCCAAGTGGATTTTGGACACGGATATATTCAATGAATGGATGAATGAAGAGGATTATGAGGTAGATGAGAACAGGAAATCAGTGAGTTTTCGACAGAGAATCTCCATGAAAAATGAAGAGGTAGGTGGTTCTCTGCTTACTGAGTGACCTGTTGATACATTAACATTCTTTATCTCTGCTTAAGTCAGATTTTTGGGACTCAAAGTTGCTGCAGTTAAACTGGTTGTACAGTTTGAGGTGCCTATGATAGCGCAGTCTAGTTTAACTTTCTTCTGACATACTTCCTTTAGCCAGAAGTGTAAGTGTGTGCTTTGACTTTTAGGTTGGTTTTTTTTTCCCCCCTCTTCCTGAGGGTGGTAAGAGACAGGACTCACTCTGTGCTTTCTCATAAATGAAACCAGGGGTGTGTTAAACAGCATCAGTTAATATTTGATTTCCAAATTTTCCATATTTGTTGAAACTAATTTTTGTATCCCTCCCAATGCAGGAAGTTAGTTAGGACTCTGAAAACACATCCATTCAACCTTGAGACCAGGCTGCTCACTGGGAGATCTCTCCTGTTGGATAGACTATATTGAACAAGTCACACACTAGGATTTGAATATTGCTTTGTTTTAAGAGCACAGGTCTTAAGTACATAGCCATTGCAGAGTCTGGGGGATGGCTGTAGAAAATTTAGGGCTTTTCATGTTGACAAATGGAAATATTCTGGAGCCGAATGTGGTGCATGTTGTGATATTAATGCTTTTAGCTTCTCTGTTGTAGGATGTATTAAGGAAGAGTGTAGCCTACAGCGTTTCAATAACTGTAGTATTTGGGATGTGCTAACTATTTCACTTCTCTAACAGCCTGTACGTAGTCCAGAGAGGAGAGACAGGAAAGCAGCAGCAAGTACAAGGAAGAGAAAGCATTCTCCTTCTCCACCCCCTACTCCTGTGGAGTCAAGAAAAAAGACAGGGAAGAAAGGGTGAGTGTCTAAGTCCTGGAATTAGAGGCAGATTTTCTTAAAGAAATGCTTATGGGGAGATCTCTGTCACCTTTCACTTGTCTTGCCTTAGATTACAGTAGAATAATTATTTCTACAACAGACTTCAGTGATTTTGCTTGTGCAGTATATGTAATTTCTTTACTCCTCTGTAGAAATGTAGTACCTGCAGATGGAGGAGAATCTAGTGCAAGTTGTCATGTTAGGTATGTCGGTGACAGGATTTATTGCTGCATCAAGAGTAGAACTTACCAAATAAAGTTACTCAGCTGCTTCTAAAATAACTCAGACTAGTTCTATTACTGCAATCGTGTAGTACCTGTACACTTCTTGAAGTGTAGCCCCATAAACTACTGCATTTAATTGAGGACTTTTTTTATCTACTTAGCCAGGTATTTTGAAGTCCACTTCTCAAATGCAACTTTAACAGAGTAGCATTTGTGGCCTACAGATTAGGGTTTTTTCCAATGCTAGTTTGACTCTAAAAAAAAAAAAAAAAAGGTCCAATATTATATCCAAATAAAAGCTTATTTATGGTGATTTATGTGTGGATGTGGAGGGGAGCAGCTTTAAACTAAAAATTCAGGTCTTGATTAATAGACCTGTTGGGGTCTATAAGACTAAGCTGGAAATTTATCATCTGAGGTGAGAAAGAATTAGTGGATAATGTGAATTACTTTTTTTGTTTCTAATATAAAGCCTGAGTTAGATCCTATAAGCAGAGATGTGGGTGATTCTGCCTTTGTTCTCAAAATGGCTTCCTTGGCACACAGAATCGATTGTACAAGCCAGACTTTTTCCTTAAAGAAGGCAACGTGCCTTGAAGTGGTCTGTTGCCGCTTTTGTTCTGTGCAGCAGATGCCCTTATTGCAACTTGAAAAAGGCCAAGTGTAAATGAATCACTACTCCCTTGCATCTCGCTAGTATACCAAGTGCTGCCAACACGCTGGAGACAGGTTTGGGTTGGAATCAGGATTTATATACATTGGTGACCTCCAGTCTTGAAACAGAGGAAAAGACTTTTTTTTTTTATGAAACTTGCTTTGTTTTGGTAATATGCAGAGAATATTTTTCATTAGCTCCATGAGCACCACTTCCTACAGCGTTCATGTTTTCTTAAGTGTTTTAACCCAGTCCTTTAATCCTGATATCTGAAGAATAACGTCAAGATGAGAACATCTGACAGTTGCAGCTGGCAGAGAATTTGTGTATGATCTGTTTTAGACAAGCAGCCTTATATGGGAAAAGGAGAGGGCAGAAAGAAGAAGATGAGCAAGAAGATCTTACAAAGGACATGGAGGATCCCACACCAGTACCTAATATAGAAGAAGTGGTACTTCCCAAAAATGGTAAAATATGCATACACTGGATTCTTTGAATGTTAAAGCATTTGCTTAAACTGCACTGAAAAATACACATGTATTTTGTCAAATCTTTGAAATGCTTTGTGGCCATGGGGCCAGGTGATCTGTGCCCATCTAAATGTATCTAGTCGGGGATATGAATGTGACAGCTGGGAAGGGCAACAGATTCACCTTTTGGCTTTTTGAAATACATTTACAAAAAGCCACTTAAATGTTTCACCTGTTTTAGGATTGCTTTCACCCATTATACAGAGTTCATGTTTTGGGGGATGGAGTTTTCTAGAGGAAAATAATTGTATGCCAAATACCTGAGATAAGCACATTAAATGAGTGGAAACTCTAGCAACCTGCCAAACGCGTTCAGTTCTTAATCCTTTTCTGAAAAGTGTTGATCTGTGCAATACCTGTTAAGTAAAGATAAGTCAGAAAAATAATTCCTTCTGTCAAATCCTTGACACCGAACTATTTTGGGTGTCACACCATTTGGTTTTTACCTGGTTTGAACTTGCATATAAGAATTGTTTCGTGTTGTACAGGTGGAAAAAGTACAGTCCTTAGTCCCCTAACTGCATGAATAGAAGCTGCTTTGTGTTCAGATGTGAAATTACAGAGAAGTCAAACAAATGGTCTGTTGTACTCAAACTGCACAGATGAACTCTTTTGAACTGTAAGGACATGACCAACAAAACTGTTTATTGATAAGATGGTTAAAGCATGCTAGACTTCGGTAATTTTACCTTGTCTGATGATTACTCATCAGAGTTTCAATCTTGCTTACTTTTGTAGTGAACCCAAAGAAAGACAGTGAAAACACGCCTGTGAAAGGAGGAACAGTAGCAGACCTCGGTAAAACAAACACATAACACCCTCCAGCACCCCTTCCCCTGAGTTATATAGTAAAGTCTTGCTTGCAGGCCAACAGAGTAAATATTTTTAAGTTTCTCAGTTTTAAAAGGAATCTCTAATTCTGCTGTTTTATTGAATTAATTCAGTTTTCATATGTATTTGAGTTGAAACGTGTTGACTCTTTTTCACATGCAAAACTGTTCCCTTGTAGGCTTTTTTTTTTTTAATATGACATATAAACCCTTTTCTGGCAGATTTTTTCTTCTCTTCCTGGGAATCAAGGTGAATCACGGGTTCCCTGAGCTTTGCTAAGCCTTTGACATAAGAGATATAAACTAGTGTCCCACATCCTATTATGCAAGGCTACATCTAGGGCACTGGGAAAGGTGGTAATTAGGTACGGATTCCTAAGTGTGGAACAATTCTAATTATCCTTCCTGTGTATTCTTATCTGTTCCTTTGTCTGGGATAGTTGAGTGCCTCCATAAGGATGAGGTTGCCTTAATGATGGGTGGTCCACTTTGCTTTCCTCCTGACTTTGCTTCCCAAACAAATGAAATATTCTTTCCAGTTAAGCAATTACATTGCTAGAAAGGCTTATGAGCAGTAAGATGCTTTTTATTAGTGTAATTCTCAATACTTTTACCTTTCAGATGAACAGGATGAGGAGACAGTGGCAACTGGAGGAAAGGTAATAGCAGCTGTTTCTTACTAAGTTTGGTAGAAACTGAGATCATAGAATCACAGAATGGTTTGGATTGGGAGGGACCTGTGAAGATCATCTAGATGATCCCCATGAGCAGGGACATCTTCAACTAGACCAGGTTGCTCAGAGGGACATCTTCAACTAGACCAGGTTGCTCAGAGCACCGTCCAACCTGACCTTGAATGTTTCCAGGGATGGGGTGTCTCCCCCTTCTCTGGGCAACCTGTGCCAGTGTTTCACCGAACCTCATCCTAAAAAATTTCTTCCTTATATCTAGTTTGAATCTACCCTCTTTTAGTTTAAAATCATTACCCCTTGTCCTATCAAGATCTTAATCTCATCTTCAGTTACTTAGTCTGTAATGTTTCTCAAGTGAGAGTTAAGATTAAATTAGTTATTGATAGGAATGTTGTTTTGCTATTATAAAAGTTCTACAAATGCTGTGAGATTATTTTGTATTTTTAATTCTAGTATTTTAAAAACGAGAATGAGGAGACAGGTGCAAAGTATTTTCAAAGAAGCGTTTTTCAGATACAAGATTTTTCGACAGTTATGCTTTTTCTTTAGGTTTCAGGACTAAATCTAAACCCTGGGTAGGCTTCCCGGTCATTTTAATAGAGTTGCCGAGGTAATTTCTGTATTGAATTGCATTGTTGGTACGCCAGGCACTATTTTTACAGCTTGCCTAGTGTAAGATGCCTGCCTGGTCATGCAGGTAAGAAAAGATCACATCTGTGTTAGGTTCATACAGTTGCAGAGCTGCACAGACACAGACGTTTGGATGTGTCCATGGTTGTACACATATCTAAGAAGATCTAACTTTATGTGCTGACATATTTCTAGTTTTACTGTATTTCAGTTCGTGTGTCCAATCTGTATATGTGTGTTCAGAAATGCTCAAAAATCCTTTCTCGTGTTCTAAAACGAGGATAGATAACAAGTCTACGTATGCAAACCACTGACAGGCAGTAAACAACCTTTCTTTTAGGTTTTAGGTGCGGGTATCGCACTAAGGAGCAGTGGGTTTACATATCTAGATACAGACATGTGAACAGAGATCACCAAAATACAATTCCTAGGCAAGCACTGTTTTCCAAGTTAGGGAAACCAGCTTGGAAGGAACGCAACAGCAGGCTTTTCCAGCATGGGAAATTATTTTGTTGTTGTTGTTGTTGTTCCTTGTGTTTTGGTTTTTTTTCCCTCCTGGGGTAACTTCTCCATCCCTGGGTGTTGAATGACCTGGAACTGTGGGACTCATGCAGCAACCTTAGTATTTGTTCCATGTTAGGTTGGAAGAGGTCTGCTTTTTATATCCTATGCTAAACAGTGTTGTTTTGGAGGGCCGTGGTCTGTTTCTCTGTTTAGTTGAATGCATGATGGGAGGAGAAGGGTGTTGGAAGTTGAGGGGATGAGGAGAGGAAGAACTTCTTTTCTGAATCGCTATAGTCTGGTCACTATGTATATTTAGAATGACACCTTGTTGTCTTTGGGGGAATTCAGTCCAAGAGGAAGATACATCATTGGTACCAATGACTCTTTAAGGTCTTGCTTTAGGGACTTTGTTATTTTTAACAGTCTGTTCTGTTTCTCTGAAATCTTATCTGGATTGGTAATTCAGGTAAAGAAAACCGTTTAATGTTGAGTTGCCTACAGGCTCTTCAAATAGCACCTGAAGGTTTCTAGTACAGTTCGTATCGTGTCCTGACCCTCTCTTTACACTGCCTCTGTGCCCTTCTCTTTATCCTTTTGGATGGGGAAGCGAATGTGTGCTGGAACCCAAGTTGCGGAAGACCTAGTGTTCCCAGGAGGCTTTTGTTAGGAAGCAACAGAAAGTGACCAAAGACTTGTCCTATGCTTGGGATCTTACAATATCTTGCTCACTGGCGTCTTCACAGCCCTGTATGAGCAAACTCAAGGGTCTGGTCACCTTCTGAGTGGAAGCAAATGCAGGGACATGCAGGTTTCCAAGTTGAACTTCTTATCTCTTCTTCACCAAGAGAGAAATATCCAAGACCAAGTTAAGATTGATCAAAGTGAGTTTATCCAAGCAAGAATGTAGTGTAATGAGACACAGTTTTGCAGGTGTGAAACTATTATTGCTGACAAGGCTCCCAGTGAAACCAGAAGTATTGAATACAATTTCCTTTAATACTCTTCTGAGGAGAGAGAAGGTTGGTGGGGGAAACGTGGCAAAAAATCCAACCCATCTTAGACAATATTATAAATTGGTGCAGAGTACATAACTGGAGATGGCAGCAGGAGCTAGACTGACAGCTTACAAAGTACTCTAGATTCATCCTGTATTCATTACACCTGGTTGCATTTCAATTCTGCAGTATACTGCAGTATTTTCTTCCATAGGTAGAGCATGTTTAATTTTGTAAACAGAACATGAAGCTTGTTCTAACTGTACTGGCAAGTACGTCCTTGAGATTTGAAAGCTGGCTCTGTAAAAACTTCTTTATGGCCTTATGCCGCCTTTAGTATTTTTATGAACACAGATCACATATTCTCTGGTCCCTGAGATTTTCCCCACTGACCAGAGATTGCGTCAGGAAAAGTTTATTCTGCACAAAATTGGAAAGCACTTGTTTTGGATTAAGTTTGTGCTGGCTGAGGGTTGTTAGGTATGTCTCTTCCAACCTACTAACCATTGTATTCCCTACATGATACAGGAAGATGAAGATCCTAACAAAGGCGATCAAAGTCGGTCAGTTGATCCAGGTGAAGATAATGTCACAGAACAAACCAACCACATTATTATTCCAAGCTATGCATCTTGGTTTGACTACAACTGGTAAGAAAGTAATTGGGAACTCGGGGAGGACTTAGAGTTTCGGTGGTGTTCTTCTAATCAAACTGGGAGCTGAAAGAAATTGCTTTTGTTTTGGTCTAGTCCCCATGTATGGGTACATCTTTTCCATTTAAAAATCTTTCTGAGTTGACTTCTGGCAGTTTTCAGGGATTGGGAATGAGGAAGAGAATTTCAAACAGCATAGGTCTTCAGTTTACCTTCTCAGCATTTTTTGCTTTACGTTGATTTCCACCCACCATGGGAAAAGAATTCCTTTTTCTTCCCTACTTCTCCAGTCCTTGTATGATCTTTCT
>NW_009595185.1:24425-31921 GCF_000690535.1 Cariama cristata | reverse complement strand
TGCTGAAGTCCAGGTAGACCACATCCACATCCACTTGTTTTCATCTAGTCTGAAACTTTCTTTGTATAAAGTATGTAGCTTTCTTGTTATTTTGGTGGTCTTATAGAAGAGTTTACCACTGTATCTTCACAGTAAATTTCTACAAACTAGAAATTTTTTATTGCTCCTCTATTCTTCTCTTTTCTAGAATGGGGACATGAAATGAACAGTAACATCTTATCTATTTCAACTTTTCTGTTACTTAACTTTTTGCAAAGATTTAACATCCTTTATATTTTTATTCAGAATATCTTTCAATAAAACACTCCTATTAATATATCTCTTGGGAAAAAATTTAAAAAAAAGAGAGAGAGAAAAGGAGACGACCCAACATTTTAAGTACTATTTAGTTATGGTACTTCTAAGTACTTCCTCTACATGAAAAGAGATCTACAGCTGACCTAAATTTTGACAGATGTTTTGCAAGTACCATGGAAACATATATTTCAGGAACTATAAAAATAATAACATTTTATCAGCTGTGTAACACTTGAGATGAGTGGTAAATTGTACCACTATGATACCAGATGCTAAACAGACCTTCCTAACAATTAAATGTCACCTTATTTCTGACAAAATGTAGTCAGGAAGTACTAACTTATAGTTAACTTGTAAAGAGAAGGCTAATTAAGAAATTATAGTAGAATAATCTCAATGTTATTGAACTCCAAAAAAACCACAAAGAATGGGCTGTATCTCCTCATTTAAAGACTAGGAATTAATTTTAAGTTAATTGTCTAGCTAAAAAGACACAGTAGAAGTAAGCCTAAAAAGACAATTAAATTTTGTCTAATTTTCAGTTAGATGTCAAATATTTTATTATTATATGTCCATTATGTCTCCAAAGACATCTCAGGCTCAATTCAGTTTGAATGAGCTTTGTTTCAGAATTTCTAGACTCCTACTTAGCTTCCAAAATACCACTCCAAGAAGGATAACTGTCCCAGGTCATGCAATTTACATACATCACTGTGCTTTGGCTTCTCTGCAGTATCTCAAATGCCTGTTTGATGACAGGATCTAATCCTTAGTTTGACGCAGAATTGCATTTGTAATGACTGGACGGACTGGTGGCAAACCCAGTCTTTGGGATGTGGGACACCAGTTGATCTCCTTTCTTTCATTAAAATAAAGTGGGAAAAATGAAAATCCACGTATTTAATTTTTTTTTTATTTTTTTTTCTTTTTCTTTTTCAAAAGCCTGCAAAAGGTCTGTCTTTTATCTCATGAAGAATAAAGGTGAATCATTAAATGATTTTTTTAATAAAACAGACTTCACCAATCAATATTATTTAGAAGTCAGAATTTACTCAATTTAACTAAGAAATACTTTCACTTTGTGGTTTTTGCTTTTCTCTTATTATTCACAGAATGAAAACTCAACATCATTCTGTATTTATCTTAAAATGTATTTGCAAATGTATATTATGCATTTGATAATGTAAAAAAAGAAATCTTGAAGGTATGTTTATAGACGGAAACTCAATATTGAAAAGCAGAATATTTCTGAGTGAGAAAGGAGAAGGCTTTTGAGGCCTACCTAAAGATATGAACTTCTAGTTCTTTGTACTTATTTGAAATTTCTGGGATTTTTAAGATTTGAATATTTCCTATAATTGAATATATATATATATTCTTATGTTATACCCAGCCAATTAAAATGAAAGCAGTTCAAACATAAAGTGAGAGAAACAAAGTGATAGATCAAACTTATCCGATAGATTTTAGAAATTATTGTATTCCTTTTTAAGTCAAATGTGATGATCACATTTCTCATGTCAAAACCACATCCACATTGGACTGGTCACACAAATTAAAAGGAATATGACCACAATAAAAATGATGACAGACCCATCAGCATGCCTACATTTGCAAATTTCAGTTCATTTCTACAGAACAGAGCGCTTCGACAAATACACTGGCACTTGACAGATGTGTTGTGACCTAAGGATAATTAAAGCTGTTCTTGCTTTCTCACCTGAAAACTTGTTTGTCTGTCTGTTTCAGGGTCCAACTATGCAAGCAGATAAATGCTTTCTGCAAGGCCATGAATTCCCTCAGCTTCAAAGTATACTCTCAGAGACTACTGAGTAGCTAAAGCCATATAGTTCAGATTTTACCTCCTTCGTAGGAAAGGTCTGATAACGCATTGCACGGAGAGGAGTACTGTGGGACATACTGCAGTTCCACAACCATGTATACACAAATGTGTTCCTGCAAATCTTTCACAAGGAATTGCTAACTAAATGTGATGCCTGTAGATGATGTCTGCAGCTCTACTTATTAGAATTCCAGAAGCTTCTGTGACCATTACAATTAAAAAAAAAAATTATATACATATATTAAATTGTTATTTCTGGCATTGAAATGTATGTTGTCAAGGATTTTCAATATTTGGCTGTTCAAGGCAGAATATACAAAATGTTCCTTATTTAATCTCAAGTACGAAATTAAGATAATGTGCTTATGTAACTACATTTAAAATATTTTATGCAATACTGAGTGAAGAAAAATTATATGACTGATCTAACTGCTCCCAGAGAAGCAGACAAGACTTTCTTAACCATTATTAAGAACAGACTTAGACTTAAACACATATCACAGGCCCTTTTAAACAAAGAATCACTTTATCTATTGAAAAAAAAATAATTTAATAAGTAATCAGGTCACTAACCTCATGTAGGAAATAAGATTCTTAGAGGCATAGTTATCTTTGATAGGTTTACCACCAAAAGAAAAGAATTGTTTAAAAACTGTGCATACCAGCATATTGTTTTAACTCCATTAACGTAAATGAAACAATGTTTTATTGAGCAGAGATTACAGTGTCACTATTTGCATAGCAAGGGTATTTCTTTGAATTAAATAGTAATCAGGGAAGCTGATAATCAGTTTCATTTCTTTCTCTGTACTTTGCTACAATGGTAGAAAAGTGAATTTTATGTACCAAAGTGCTTTAGGCAAAAACTGTGTAATTCAGCATCAACCTTAACTTGAGATCATTTACTTAACAATCTTATTTCCCAGGCTAAAACTCTCAGCCTGTTATTAAGTTTGCCTATGTCCTTGCCAATCTCACATTTGCTCTCCCGATGCAAATCTGCTTGTTCTGCAGGCAAATCCTAGCAAGGACACACTTTCAGCAAGGCTCTGAACTCATGCATTCTAGCTGAGGAATATGGTTCGTCAATAGCTGTTACCATGCTAATAGGAGACAATGAAAAACAATGAAAAGCAGGGAATTTTCTGAAGAGAATAAGTAGTTTTGCTTTTAAACATGGCTAATGAGAAAAGAAACCTGGATAATCTCTTTTTATTACCTCTCAGTGATCCAATATATGGGTGTGAATGCCAAGGTTTTGGCAGTGGGGGGGCTGCAGGAGTGGCCTCTGTGAGAAGAGGCCAGGGCTGCCCCATGCTGGACATGGTTCCAGCCAGCACTACCTTCACACTAGCTTCTGTATTGTACAGCATAGATGAGGTTGAACATAGAAAAAATCAAAAAGGGCTGTAATCTGGTAAAACAGGTGACTAGTACCATTTGAGATGCTCTTTAGTATCCAAGACATCTGTGCAGATCTGTCTGAAATGATGTCAGACTTCCAAGATTGCCAGGTGCTGCTGGAAGCTGTGTGGGAGGCCACAGTGCTTAAGAAGATATGAGCCAACTGTGTCACAGGACACTAGGGTGCCAGTTTATGGTACTGTTTATGTTCTGATTACCTTCACAATACATATATAGTCTTATAATACTTCCTTTATAGATAACAAAAGTCCAGTGTGCAAAGTTATAATTATTTTCAGAGATGGACTAATTAGCACTAACATTTTATCCTTTCTTTGAATATTCAGAACTTCTTTCTATGCCACCTGCCAGACTACTGGTAGGTGAAACATCATACGCTTCCTCATGATGCAGACATCGTGAATTTTCTCAGTAACCTGAGATACAAAAATGACTTTGCAATCTTGTATTGTAAGCACAATTTTATAGCACATTTAAAAAATTTATAAAGAGTGTGCTCATTATTTGATATAACAGCTGCAGTAAAGTTGCTGTTATGCTAGTGTATGGAGGGGATAGCATGCTCTTAAACCTTACTTCCTTCATTGTCTTCAAATAGGAATTCCAGGAACAAGAAAGGAGAGGTGCAGTTTGACTTTGGTTAACACAGGAAGTTAAAAGCAAAGGTAGCATTGGGTAACTCTGTCTCCCTTTTCAGTCTAACCTTGTACCTATCCCTCTCAACCACCACAAGTTTTGCAGGTCTGCAGGAACATACTGTGTCACATGTCAATAAATAACCATAGTGTAAATTAAAAAACCCTCTGTGTTTATCTTAGTAGAAACAGAAAATATATTCACTCTTTTATTAAGTACTATTTCAGGATTTTTTAACAAATAGCTCTACATATTCTATTAACTTTCATTATTTTCTCCCCTCATATATTGGAAATATAGTAGATATATGTATCTGTACATACAACTTTACAGCTCTGTAAAAAAATTTAGAATTTCATACAATATGAATATCCAGTTAAAATATATAGTCAGTTAACACACACTGTTTTGTTTTAAAATCTTTATTATAACACACAAATAACATTTTCTTATGTCTAGAAGACACCACAGGAAGTATCTTGGCAGAATCTTAGATTTTATAACAACTTCTAACCTTAAATGAACAATTAGTAAGATTTTAGAATTTTTTGAAATTTAATAACTTTTATTGCTCTAAGAATGACTTACACTTTATATTCTAAGCTAGTTACACATTATTCATCTGCACACCTTATTATATTTCATAAACTTCCTTTTATTTCAGAGGTCATTTATGGGTGAATTGAATTCATTTGTTCTACAACTAATGTACATAACACAGATTGCTTAATTTAATGAGCTTTCACTTTCTTAATACTAGATAATCAGTAGAGAAGTAACTATGACTTTGAGCTATATCATAGTTACCTTAACTCTACTGATAGTTAAGAGAGCCATTAATTCAGTGATGTTACAAGTAAGTTATAGCAACAAATACACTCCACTGCTTTTTACATCCTAACATTAAACTTTGTATACTTCATATGTAATGTTATTAAACAGGTATTGTAACAATCTTTTCCAGTGGAAGCGTAACTGACTTGATCATACACTTTCACTTAATTTACCCATATGGAAAAGATAGTACTCCCTGATGATTTTCTTATTCACAGTAAAAACAGTGGGGCAATATGAGGAAGAGATTAGGGTCCTCAAACAAGAATTTTAAGGAGAACATCATTCCAACAAGTCCTACACAGCAACAGCCCCCCAAAACTGCTTACTGTTAGAGAATTTCAGAACCTGAATAGTATGACTTTCATTGTGCTTACTAGTTTAAAGAGAGATTTGAAAGAGCTTTAACAGGGAAACAAACTGATGTTATCGCTTAAAACCACTTTACTAACAAAGTAGCATAGTTCATAATCAATTATTTCTAGCTGTCAAATTTCACTGCATTCCTTTCTAGATTTAGCTTAGGCACTGGTTACCTAAATTATAATATAATTAATACTATACCTAAATACTGAGTGGAATCTATGGAGATGAGTAAAACTAGTTCTTGCTCCTACTCCCTCTGAAGTCAGCCAGCATAGAATAGAAAATCTCATCGAAATTAAATGTCCCAGACCATAAATTAATGGAAACTAAACTGAGTTATTTCTGCTTGTATTTTAAGTGCACCTTCACGTTATAAGCAGTGAACAGTAAACATGTACATATCATACAGTGTCTAGCCAAAATTCACAGATCTACTCTACCTACATTACTAAAAAAACTTTCCTCTATTACGGTGGCTTTTGCAAGACTTGATAATATTCTCCATTGTAATACCATATCTACTGCAATTTGACTTCTTGGCATTATTTCTTTAAATGCTGAGCACATGAGAGCTATGTGAGTTTTACAGTTCATAGTACACAGTAATTTAAGTTTAGTGGAAAACATAGGTAGATTCTAGAAGTGCTTTTTCAACTACAGAAAAATACACCATTTACTGTGAAGCATTTTAAAATGAGTATCAGGCAGTGTCTAAAGTCTACCATCTAGCTCACAGAGCTATAAACTATGATCCATTTAAGTGCCACAGAGAATTTTATTAATTTCTATGCCAACTAGTAGTGTAAATAGTATCAGTAAGCATGTGTAAATCACAAATCTATTTGTTTCACTGTTATCTACATTCTGATCTAAAAAAGAATATAACAACTGATAGAAACAATGCACTGCTATGTTGCTGGAAGCAGGTGTGAAGAAAGATCAGATATAAAGATGCTATTTTTTCCCAAAATTAGACTAAGTATGTGCTTATTAAGAATGTAGAAAATAACGCCTACTGTGGCTCTTCTCTTGTTCTCGTAAGTATTTGACAGTGAAAGAAAAAGAGCATTGTTCTATACAGGGATTTTTTTGGTAGGTACAACTATTACATTTCTGTTAGTAGAATATTTTGATAGTTGTGTAATCCTGGTCTTCTCTTTAATTTTTTTTTTTTGTTATTTTTGAGACAGGTGTTTCATATTATGTTTGCCCTGAAAGATCAGTTTTCATATTGTTTCATACCAAAGAACTTTAGGGAAATCTGGATTACATTTGTTTTTTCATGTCATTAAAAAAGAGCACATGACTGTACAGAAATAGTAATGGTTATCTTTGCAGGCACAGGTGTTCATGCTAGCTTTTTGTTTATTTATTTGTTTTGTTCCTTTTAAACTTCAAATATATTGCCACTAAAAATTATGAGAAGATCGGGATTCTGTACTGCAGATAAATCAATACCAATACCAAATACTGATTTTTTTGTTTAACATCAGAATACAAGACAATATTTTGAAAAAAAAAGAGAAAGATCCATCATGCCAAAACATCCAGTAACCCAATGGTTAAGGAAATGCCATAGGATGAGGCATTTCTAAACGGAATTCTTAGTCAGACAAAGTAGGGTTTTAAATTGCCTGTTCTGTATTTAAAGAGGATGGCATTATTAGTCTTTGAAATATTTGTTGATCCTTATTCTTGCATTAGTTTAGTTTTTTCTTTTTCAGTAGACCTGAAAAAACTCCTTATCAAACAATTGTTTTTCATCTTTCAGGACTTTTGACATTAATTCTTCTTGACACAGAGCCTCAAATATTTTTGTCTGGCTTCTCTCTCTAATTTTAAAATGTGTAGTCTTTCATCCATGCAGGTGTTATTTCATTTGTTGTTTTCCTCTTAATATCCTGTCAATATTGATTTTGGACTAATTTATTCCTGGCCATGGCTCTTGCCAAATTTTCACTTTTAGGCGGGAGTTGAATGCCCTTCTTTGTAACTGTGTCTTTGAATTGTTTGCAATTCTTCATTTTCTAGATCCAGACTCTTCATCTTGATTTATCCGTTACTACCTGGTATCTTTTTCTGCCTAATTCCTGCT
>NW_009595185.1:18665-24394 GCF_000690535.1 Cariama cristata | reverse complement strand
CCTGCTGTACATGCTATTATGTGTGAAGAAGTTTATACTTTTATGAAAATTATATGCAAGACATCTTGCCTATCAAGAGCCTGTAAATTTTAAGTTATCTGCATTTAGTTAATTTTGTTATATTCTCTGCTTTTTAGGTCACAACCTGGACTACCTCAACAGTCATCATTACATTGTGATTAACTTTGTTTAAAACAATATTGATTAAAAGAAAAATTCAGTCTTCTTTTCCAAACTCTCTTATGTTTTCCTTTCCATTTAGTGAGTTATTTGTATTATGATTATTAGTTAAATGAGCAGACTCAGAAAGTTGTACAAGGGTGCTTTTTTTCAGGCTGATTTTTAAAATTATTTTGTTACTAATACCAATATTTTGCAACTGCATTTGTCTTTTCGAAAGACTGCATATATTAACACAATTTCTCACCTACATACATATTTCTATTCTACTTCTATTTTTTCTTCTCTTGTCTCATTATCCAATAGCCTTTAGGCACAGGAAAATAAAAATACTTATTTCCCTATATTTTATAGAACTGAAATTTTCAGAGAAACCTTAGTTCCCTAGTTATCCTTAAATTCCTTCTGTGAAAAACTTATACTGCTAGACAAATACCACTAACAATGAGCTATTTGCTAGAGAGGTTGTCTGTCCTCTCGGATGGTGGAAGACATGACCTGGAGGGCAGGCCCAATGTAAGCAGGTCATACACTAATAGCTTTTTCTCTCTCTTGTGACATACCGATACATGTGTAAGATCTTACACACCAAAAAAGTCCTTGTCTTCTTGTACTCAGCTGGAAAAGGGAAACGATTTTACAGCATAAATGTACTGTTTTCCTTAGTGCTAATCTGTTATTCCAACTCTTACTTTTACATTAAAATTCTACCTGCAAAGATCTAAATGTTGTGGTTCCTGAGTTGAATTGAAAATATTCTATCAGTTATTTAAACTTGCGATCAAAGAAATGTGTGAAACCAGCACCAGACTAGAAAACAGAGAAGCTGCCTGGGAGAAGAAAGATATCAAAATACCGATAAATATTACTCTTAAACAGATCATCTTCTGATGTGCGTTAAACAGATCACCTTCTGATGGGCATTAGAGGAAATTACAAGCAGTAGGTTTATATGCGTGCACCCAATATTTTCTAAGTTCACTGCACTCCTTTGAAGTGTAGGAAGGAAATGTAATAGCTGTCTCTTATCAGTGAAATCCAAGCTATTTTCAAATATTGGATACACGCTAAAATGTACAGAAAGGTTGGAGAATAGTAAAGATTACACAAAGGTAATTGTATTTAAGAAATATTGTTATCTGTACAGAGGAAAAAAAAAAAAATTATATGAGACCTAAAGGTGTAATGAGCACTGAAACACTACAAATGAGAGGACAGGAAGGCAGTCTATCAAGGGAGCATAAACTAAAGAGGAAAGAATGAAGGCTTTTAGTGGCAGAAGGTGGGTCATTCTGCCCTCTTGGAGCACATATGTAAATAAGTACCTATTAAAATAAAACATCTGAACCTACATGAAGAGCACGAGTTGAAAATTGGGTTTCTGAAGCCACTTTCTGAGTGGCATATTTTCACACTACTCTCAATTAAAATGAAATGTTGCATGTAACATGAAAAAGAGCAAAGCTTAAACCTACAGACAGAGATTCCATCCTTGGATCCCATCAGGATATAAAGTCTGTTTATTAAAGACTCAGATGTGATCATCACACAAAACGAAGGTATAAAAGGCTTCATTACAATCTTTTACATATATGAAAGAAAAAAATCCATAAAAGGACAGTTCTGGGTAACAAAGACAAAGTGACTAAGATCAATATGTATCTGATGTGTGAAACTTTCTGTTGCATTTTGCAAGCATGGAATAAGATGCAAGGCTGATGTAAATACACATCCAACACAAAATGTGAAAATCTCATTTTAAATTTTTTGAGTAAGGAAGATCTGCTAATGTCCGTTTGTCTCATGTCTAGTTGATTGGGATTTATTGGAAAATGGAGAAATGACCAACATACTGAAGATTAGTAATCTCTGCATGACTTTAAAAACCTCTGAAAATCAGGGAATGGACAAACTGCAGATTTGGAATTCAGAAAAATATCGAAATAACACCCAATGCCTTTTCAGAGAAAGGCTTGAGCAAAATGAGAGGCTGGATCCAAATGACCTGTGAAGGCACTTTGGAAAGCACTTCAATACAGAAACCTTTGTAAAATCAAAGCTGAGAAATAGACTGGGTTATAAAACTTTCATAAAAGATTCATTTGAAATACTGTAGGAGCGATTGCTAGCTCTAGGGAAGCAACTTTAAAAGAAAGTTAAAAGCACTAATCTATTTCTTTTTATTCTATATAAAAAACCAATGCATTACTGAAGTTATTCCATGTGGAATACAGAGCAGTCTGTCTAATGGAAAAGTTGACCTAAGGTTTTATAATCCAGTAAAGACTATAAACTCCCCACCCTCTCTTCTGTATAGGAGTGGGAAAGAATGGATATTCATCTATGTTTTAAAAACCTAGAACTTAAGAGTTACATTGACCCCACAATTTATTTAATGCCTTCATTACAGAGAAAAATATCTTACTGAACTCCTGCTGGACACCTAGAATGTTGCTCAGCATACAACTGTTCTACTGCTGCCAAAATTTTCTTCCATTCTTTGGAGAATAGTCTGTGAACCTCATCTCTCTTCCTGTTTCCCAAGTTTTGTGATAATATGTGAGATATCCAACACATACAAAAGCATGTTCATATGAGTCTCTCCCTTTAACTGAGGGAGAGACTGTCCTTAGACTTGGTAGATACTGGAAAGAAAAGAAAAAGAAAAAAGACTGGTTGTGTTACTGCCCCTACCCCCTCCCCTCCCAAAAAACCATCATTGTACCTGTCTGATTTACTGAGAGCAGAATAAATATACATTGAAGTTTCCCAATCTTATAAGGTAGTTTTTATTTAAACAATAAAATTATGTGTGACAGTAGAGTAGAATTATAGTTAAAACCCTAAAACACAGTGAAAGGTCTGCATAAGACGTGAAAGAAACCAGATATTTATTTTCTTTGAATCCTTTTGAGCTTACTACAAATTAATATAGCTGTCTTTCTCCAAACATCTTAACTCCTCCTTACTGCACTTGAATTGAGTTCCTCTAATTAGACAGAAATTTGCTTTCCTTAAGTCCCGGGAAATATTTTGTATTTTCTAAACAGTGTTCTTTGTTATGTTCTGAGTATACCCTTGAATCCTTATTTTAAAATGAACTCTCCTAGGCAATGTGACTACCTTAGTGAATTCACTAATAGGCTTGAAACATAAACTAGATAAAATCTGGCAAAGACCATGAGCCCATGAAAGGTACTCCTGGCTTTTGGGACAAATGAGTATTTCAGATAGATGATCATGACTGTACAGTGTATTAGGAAGTCAGATGACAGACTGTACCACAAGATGGACTATCAGTCAAGGGTACTAGCTCATCATTTCTACCAGCATGCAGGCAAGTTTTTATAAACTGACTGGAAAACATCAAGTCATGCAAACTGCTAAGCTTGGACCTGGAAGCGTATTGTGACTATAATCTTTAACCTGAATGGACTATGTCATTCAGTGTTATAGACTGTATCTGATAAGAGATATATATGCTATAAACTTTCCCTAACTCAAAGTAGGCAGCCAGTCCTGAGTATGTGCTCAAGACACAAATGCTCGGGGTAACTGCTCTATGCAGTTCCGGGTTCTAGACAGTGGGACTAAAGCATCATCATCTAAATTTCTTCATTTTCAGAAACAAATGGAAGGGGTATGCAGAATACTGAACAATTTCAGTGGTCATCACTGAACTAAACAGTCTGCTGCTCTCATGATTTAATGTGTCCTCAAAAATATCTTTTCTAGGGACACATTTAATTTAATATCCAACTGTATTTTCCTTCATAAAAGAACAATGTGTACTACAGCTACTAAATAATAATGTTTACTGATTAGTTTGAACAATGATAATCAGTTTGCCATTTCATTATTGCTTTAAGACACACTGACCTTTACACTCTCTTTAACTCCCCACTGTTACCTCCTCAGAGCAGTACCATATAGATACCTGGGGAAGGGAGGGAAGGCACTTGCAATGAGGGAACATTTGATGAGCACAGCACAAAAACTTCCCATGCAGTTGCTGCACTGACATTTTGCCATCCTTAATGGAAATTTCTATTTTCCTTAACTGAACTGATCGGTACCTTATGTCAAAACACACTAATTGCAGATAGAAAATGTACTGATAGTTTTAACCATCCTGTTGAAATTAAATAGTGTTTGTATTTACAAGGCAAAGCTGTCAATTTAATGTATAACCAATTCAATCTACATGAACATTCACCACCATTTGGTAAAGCACATGGTTCTGGATTATGCAGTGTTGGATGACAGATGTACAGGAAATATTTATTCCTTTTTGTCTGGCTTACTAAATGGGGAAAAATACAGGGGTCAGAATTCAGACTTAATAGGACAGTTATTCAAATGATAAAGATACTGTTCATATGACAACTTAGAGGTGGAGTTGTCAGCCACTATGAAGACCTCTTTCTAGGGAGCCAGTGAATGCAAAATATGACATACATAAACTCCTGCATACTTATTTCCAGGGGAATATATTTGCCATTCTTATTCTTTCTTTCCTCACTGTAACTGACTCCCAGAGGATGCTAAACTACTGATACAAAGCCTCAGAACATTCGTCCTGAAGAATCATTAAGAAAATGGAGGCATGCTAAGCTGCATGGAGACATCATTTGTATAAACATCTCTAGAAAATATGCATACATAAAGATGCTCATACTGACAAAACTCAGGACCTGTAAACAGCTAAGAGTAAATAAGTTCAGTCATTTTTTTTTACCTGTAAAATTGGATTCAGATCTGGATAGGGTTACAAATGAATTTCACATAAGTGAATTTCAGAGGGCATTCATAGAGAAAAACACCATGGAGAGGTGCCCAGGAGTATTTTACATAGTTCAGCACAAAAAAGATATTGATGAAGGACAAAGGGACATCTGGTGGCTTTACAGATGTATACATTAATCTTAATACTCTCCATAGCTGTCAAAGAAAATCTAAGCTACAGAGAACTCTATCTTTCCAGACAAAATTGTAACTGCCTATTTGAATAAAATATGCAAAGATGCCTATCATTGATCACATAAAAATCAGATACCGAATAAATGACTTTTTAATCAAATTCCATGTCTGTTAGTATTTCCTGAACCAAACATCCAGTCACAGCTGTCCTATCCAAAGCACATGAAGGAGCTATTTGTGTTAGTGCTTCACTCTGTGCCTCAACATGGACTAGAGCAGAAAGTTTTCGTCTCTAAAATCTCTTGAATGTCATTTGTAAAAAACACATTCTTCATCGGTATTGAGAAAAAACACATTTGAATTGTGTATTACATTCAGTTTAATGACAAACAGGGCAGTTACAGGATATCTACATTCCCTTTGCTCAACTTCAGAAAAAAGAATACAAATGTTTGCTGCTGACCTCTAACTGTTGGGTTCTTTCATGTTTTGAAGTATGGTCAGTCTTCTGTACCCTAGGTTGCATATAAGCAACAGCTGAACAGTTATTCTTTGCAGTTTCTCAACAGTATCACTATTTAATTCATTGATTTTCAGGTCTCCAGTCTCTTGAGTAGAAGACCACTCCC
>NW_009595185.1:0-18650 GCF_000690535.1 Cariama cristata | reverse complement strand
GCTCATATAAGGAATAGTATTTTTTTTTTTCTGTCAGGTAAAACTCAAGCAAGCATCATTGCTCCCAAATAGCTTCAAAATATAACATTTCTTTGCAACTACTAATATGTTCATTTCAGCATTACAGCATATTTTCTGTTGTAGGAAACATAAAATGCTTATAGATTGAAAATTTCTGATGACTGATATTGGTGAAATCCAGTACAAAACAACTTCCCTTTCTTCTTCCTTTTGTAAGCCTTCAGCTCACTAATGAATAACAATGAAGAACTGTAGTTAAATGCAACAATGGAGTTGTGATCTCAGCTATTAATACTCATGAGCAGTGATTACACAATGCTAAGTATTGTCATTATAACATGATTTTGTGGTGTTAGGTCACAGGATAAGCTGCAGAAAATCTTTTAAAAGTCAAATGAATAGGACTACAAGAGTCTGATTTCTTTATAGCTACTTAACACAGCAAAATAGTTTCTAACACACAAAATTTAAAACATGAATTTTAGAAAAAGATGATGAATGAAAGCACTAGACAATGGAAAGGAAATCACTGAAATAGTCCCACAGTATTGTTGCAATAGCTATATAAGCTGTATTAATTGACTCCCTTGAACAATAAGCTGTGACATTCACATGTTTTAATTTATCCAAATTATTAATTAAATGCTCTCTCCAGGGTCTCAAAACTAAACATATTGTTTTCACATTTCCCTTGATCTGAGTAAATTGCAGTCTTGACTTTCCTTTGTCCTCATTCTCTCTCCCTCAAAACCTTAATCAGATGCACTGTTTCTGAATGGGGACTTTCCAAAACCGGTGTCACACCCATTTGCTTGTCCTACTAAATAGATGTTCAATACTTTGAAATAACTTAATTATATCCTTTCACAAGTGCCCCTCTATCCCCCTCACAGATCCTCTAGTTTATAAGCCTATTTAAAGAACATAATAAAATTGAAAAATAAGATGAAGGTTTCATAGAAAAATCACTTTTTAATGGTCTAGAAGAAATAAGCATATGTATTAATTGAGGAATACCTGTATGTTATTCTCTTCCTAATATTTTTCAGTGTTATTTCTGATTTTCACAAGTCCTTTTCTTGAACCCATTATAGCTTTCATTTTTATTGTAGGGTTTTGCTCTAAGCAGTTCTGGTGCTTTTCCAGTATCCACTCTTCTTTTTATTTGACTTTTCTTGATCAGCCACAAATCCTGTCTCAAGTTCATCTTCTTCTGAGAAGACTCTTTGACCTATCAAACCTGATTCCGCCAAGTGATAACAAGCTTTTGTCTGTAGTTTCCTCATTTTGAATGAAGGTCACTAGTATTTAATGACCTTCTACTTTTACACTTTGACTAGTGACACACTTTCATGCACTGTTAGTTGATGACTTGCTTCTGTAAAGGCAGGTCCCATGATCCCCTCCACTGGCCTTTTATTCTGTTCCCATGCTGTTGTACTAGTACAGGCAGATTCATTCTGTTCTTCATTGAAGAAATTGTATGCTTTTTTTGAGGTAAATAAATACCAAGGACATGAAGAATAATTACAGAAGTTACAAAACTGTGACATTTTAAAATCTCTGTTTGTAGTAATCTAGGTATGGGTTGCTAGAAGAAAGGAGTTTTGGCTCCAGGACAATACAAAACATCAGTCAACCCCCTTCTTAATTACAGAAAGAGAAACTTTCATTTATACAGTGAAGTACTTCCAAGCAGTGGTTCTGATAACTCTATAAGACTTATTAATAAAGGCTAAATATCAGACATGTCACTGGAAAAGTCCATTTCAGATGTTAAGAATTCAGTGATTTGAAAGGAGAGGATTTTTTTAACGCATTCACAAAATCCAAAGATCAGTTTGAAAATATATGTGTGAATGTCAAATGTACAATTACAGCATTTTTGAATACGCAGGTAAGAGACATCTACCTTTATGGACCCAGACACATGCATTAGAAGATTTAGGAATCTAGAACTTTGAACACTTTGGATGAAAATAATTTAGAAATAAATTACACTAAATGAAATAAGAACATTAAAAAACACTCTTTATGTAAGTTATTAACTAAAAAATAAATAAATGTTGACAGCTAGAAAATTAGTCCATATTGTTCAAAAATGCCTTCAAAAAGCTGTTTCTAGGTCATTTTATAAACTATTTCTAATGCCAAGGTCATTACAATTAGGAAAATTGTTCTAAATAGTCAGAGTAGAGCAATAGCTACCCGTATAAGTTAACCAAATAATGATAGTGAGAAATGACAATTAATATCCTGTAGCCAGTAGCTAGCGTTTCTTTCATCATTAATATGTTTTTAAATAGACAGACAAATAATAAAAAAGTCTGTCAAGATGTTAGTTCATTTACTTCTTTCTACTCCTGCTGCAGTTTCTTTTACCCTTCTCTTTCTTGACTCCGCTTACTGGCTTTCAGCACCGAAGCTTACTCAGTGTGCCAATAGTACTAAATAACATCTATTAACATCAGGCAATTCAAGGACATAGACTGACTAAGGCCAACAGAAATCGACAAATGATACATCACCTATCTAAGCAGAAACTACTGCCACAAAAATAGCCTTAAAATGAAAGGTAACCATTGGTTTTTTAAATTCCTTATACAGCAGATTCATCTGAGATGGAGAATTAAACCATGATCAGTATGTAACATTACAGCATGAGTATTCTTACTAAAAGAGGTTAATTGGTCCCTTATTCTGATTTTATGGCTCTAGTTACTGACAGGAAAGCAAGAAGAGGTTTTTACCAAATACAAGTACAAGTTGCTTAAGAATGCTTGCCAGTGCTTCTACAGTTGCTGTCATGATTGCTAACTAATCTCAACTCTACCACTCAGGGTAGGCACAGCTGCAATCTGAAGAGGATGGCAGGAACTGGGGAAAAATAGGTGTGCTGCCACATGGCTTCAACTTTATCATATGAAGAGGAAACATGCATCACCATCTGGTTCTAATGATAGGGCCAAAAAATCCATTTTGCTTCTTCAGCAAACCTCTCTCTGTTTGTCTTGATTTGTTATTGACCTTGGACAAGTTACTTTAATGCCTTTGAGACTCCATTTCTTTGTCAATAGAAGAGGGATGATAACACCTACAGTATGTTCTTCTGATATTTTGAGATTTACTTAATACAAGTGAAGTACAAATGTATTTATCAGCAGTTACATGCCTTTCATCACCATGGTGTGAGAGATCTGTTCAATATTGAAGTTAAATTTGAAACTTACATTACTTTGCACATGCTAAAAATACCGGCAGAGCTAAGGTACAGGCAAGTGATGATGTATAATGCCCTTGTCACCTTGGAAGGCTGCTGTGATCAATACAGACTGAAGGTTGCATGTATTGCAAACTTGGTCGGGTTACAAGATTTATTCTACATTCACTTCTTGATAGGCATCTGAGACAAAAAAACACTATGAAAGTCCCAGGTATTACATGAAGTACTGAGCATCTGTATCTCAGCATTTTGAGTCTGAAAAGTAGCTTCTGCAAAGCTACTGAGAAGAATTTTTTTGTTTGTTTCCATAAATTCCAAATTTGAAATCCTTGTCTGATGTAAATGAATTTTACTTTACTTAACCTCAAGAAAACATAAAAAGTATCAAAGATGTCAGCTGCTGACATGAATATCAACAAATTCCTGCACGAAAATCTGGAAATATTTGGGTGAAGATGAAGTTTGAATCTAACTCTTATCTAGAGACCATAGCCAATTTTCAAAGTCACTGTGGTACAATCACTGTAAAAAGCTAGAGAAATGGTCTTCGTTTTTCTGATGGTGTAGTATAGTGTATCTGCAATAGTATTAGGGACAAATAAAAGAGTATTTCCTCTGTGTAAAAACAGAAAAGGACTGACATACTCAAGATCAAACAACACTTACCCATCTTTGCTTTTCATAGTTACTTTTCATCGACATTGTAAGTCATAGCAGAATCCTATATTTGGCAGCTGAAACCTTGTGGACACCGGTTATATGCAGTCTATCAGTGAGATGATAATGGGATATATTTGGTTGTCATCCCTAAATACCCTTTTGAAATCTTTAACCTTTCAGAACTAATCATACTGTTCTATTTTGAGAGATACTGGGGAAAAAACCTTCAGCAAGTAATAAGGCTCAGAACAACGGGTTGTAACGTGGTATCTTTTAATGTTACTACTGCAACCAGTGTACATAGTTGTAGATTAAGATTTTTCAGCGCTAGGGGCATGTCAAACTATCCTTGCTACTGTGGGAACGGTGGTATGGGGCTTTAGTTAGTCTTGTGTTTTCTTTTTTGTCTCTTTTTACTCTTTGTTTAAAAACTTCCCTTAATCCTAGGTTGTAAGAGTAAACGATACTGTTCTCCTACAGGGAGCACTTGCTGAAGGTTCACTAGCTTGTCTTCTGTCTGTTGTTACATCCTTTTACTGCTTTGTTGTTGCAGTCGCTTTAGGAACAAAGTATCACTTCGCATACAAACAAGATCCTGTACAAAATCACCTTCATCTATTTATCAATGGAATGTTTTGATATAATAGATTTCCTACAGGTAGTATTGTAATTAGCAGCGAAAGTTAAGGGAGAATGCTTAATGAGAAAATAAATTATTTAGAAAAGGGAGAAAAAAAATCATGTATTTAATACTATTGACTCATTTCTGTCCCTTCATACTTGTATGTGTAACATAACTTCTTTTATTCAACTTCCCTTTAGGTCAACATGCCCCCTCTATGAGCCCACAGAACAGATTGCATGGTGCCAGGCTTCATATTTTGCACAGATATTGGACTTTTAGAGAAATTAAATGTTTAAATACATTCAGCTATTAATGCCCCTGAAAACAAGAATACTTGAGACTCTATAAATTTATGTCAAGATATGTTGGTTGCATTCCTTTGTTTACCTTATACCACAATAAATTAACATGCATATGTGTGAAACTGTAGCTGGTGACCTCTTCAAGTTAATAAAGCTTGACATTTTAATAGGATAAACAAATGTTTTATTTGTACAGTGTGGAGTATTTTACCAATGATCGGATGTGAGTTTGTTAGATGTTTGCTCTTTATATACTGGAGGTAGAACTCATGTTTGCTAGATGACCTATTATTCTGCTGATTCTTTGTATGTGTGTTATAATTTAAAGGTCAGGGCTATCCATTAAACTTATCAACATGGTGCAAGATATTTTAAATTAAAAATGTTCCTGCATGAGCTTCATTAATTCTGTGGCATGAATGCTAAAACAATAGTGAGAAAAGTTAATCCTCCAAGCTGAAGGATTGCAGCCTATGAGTCTTATGACTACAGACCTTCAATAGAGTGGAATCACAAGTAGTTCAAAAAGAAAGTGGTTAGGTAAATTTTCAATGGAACTCATATTTTATTTCCCACAAAACAGTATTAATAGCAAAATTACTTTAAGAGTTGGTTCCAGGAATGTGAGGTATAATCCAAGTATTGTATTTGTACTCATAGTGGATCAGAGTAGCACAATTCAGACCTGATTCATCTTCCTGTTTGGTTTTGTAACATGACTAAACTAAGACATTTAGACTGAACTAATAGAGCAACAGTGTACTGAACACCCAAACCTAATACTACTGAATTCATAGACAGTAAGGGATTGGTCATGTGTTACTGTGAATCTCTCAAGGATGCTATGTTTTTATTTCTTATAAACAGCAAAGAACATCTAAATAATTAGACTTTATGGTCAATAATATTCTAGGATATACTACAGCACGTAACAGCTATGTATTTAGCTATGTAGAAGAGAATACTAGATATCAGTTTCATTGATACTGTTATATTAATCTATTGTGTAATACTGCTATTTATTGTGATTCTCTTAAATGTCTAAATCAATGTCAAAAGTGTGAAGAGTCTCCTATGACTTTTTTTTTTTTTTTATGGTGATTTCAGAAAATGTAGGTGGAGCTCCAAGCAGCACGCAAGTGACAAAAATATATTGACAATTGCAAGTCCTCTGGCAACGCTTATTTGTGGGTGACCTTTAAAAAATGTTGTCTGCATCCAGGCACACACATACTATTTACACTAATCCTCTTAAGTTTCCCTTATGGTTCCAATATGCTGCTGCTTACTCCAGCACCCAGCATCACCTTCTGTCTTTGGACCTCTTTCTCTGTTTCAGATTTTTTTTTTTTTTTTTTTTTTTTTTTTTTTTTTTACTTCTGGTAGCACCTGTTAATGGAGTAATCTTCTCCTATGAAGTTTACTAGGAGTGTGCACCTGATTTCAAAAGGCTCAGGACTGGACTTCATGGAGTACAGTCTGAGAATTAAAGGAAGGCATCCCAAAGCAGTTTTGCAAATGAGTTGCACAGAAGTAGAGTTCAGACTACAAAGGGGATAGAAAATGCTCTCAAAAGTGATTAAGAGACTAAAAGAATGTTTAGACAAGAATAGATCTTTTTTTGCTATCATTGTATCTTCCGTCTTATGTTAATGTTTTCAATAAGTATTTTTCTAATAACAAGCAAATAATTTATTCAAAGTTGTATATTAAACAAGAAAAAGGAAATCATTTTTCATTGACACTACTTTTATTTCCATGGAATGTGTTTTTTCCCCATTTTTGTTGCTTGTATAAAGCCCAAATCTAATTAGACTTAATTGGAAATATACACCCAAATAATACTGTTAAAAAATTGTATAAGAGATACACACTTGCTTTTGAAAATATTGTAGACAGAAAACAAATGATAATCATTTAATTACTTGTTAATTAGAAAATATGTTTATGTTTTCTTTGGAATAATTAAGAAATAATATCGTTTTGTGAAGGGGAAAAAAATATGAACTTGCAATTCCTATTGTGTGCTGTATCAAGCCTCTTAACCATGTAAATTTTGTGGTTATTCATATGGTTGATATCCTAAAATATATTAATAACTCACTTATCTGTCATGGTGGAGTGAAATTCAAAACATGTGTTTTCATAAGAAGATTCTTAAGACATCTGAATGAATTCTTATCATCCCAAAGTGGTGACAATGTTTTTCTAGATAACCAGCTGAAAGATATCATAATCAGTCTGCACTCCATGGATGTATCACACTCGAGCATAATATCCTTCAAAGGAAAAGATCTGGAGAAGCAAAGCAAATAGGGATACATTTCAGAAAATAAATTTCTTCAAATCTGAAATAAAAATCTTCATTGAATTTTATTTCATGAGAATCTATGGACATCTAATTCATACTACTAATTTATACTTTATTCCACTTTGACCCGGTAAAACAATTTTAATATTGATATAACTCCTATGACATTTTCAACTGCAAATCAGTAGGAGACTTGGGCTTGCAGACTTTGGGTAGAATTTTTTCAAACCATAAATTGTTCTTTCTAGAGGAAAAAAGTGTTCCAAATTCAGTATGCTTTCCTTAGTTTTGGTATTTTGATCTGTGAATTACTCATTTAAGACAGTTTCAGCTAAATCTAGCAAAAGTCAGAGGTGCCTAAGACTGAAGTGTTGCAGTTTAGGCATTGTCAATCCCCAGTTAGGAACAATGAAATTTGATTGACGTGTCTAAGCTAACGTGGCTGAGTCCCTCAGAAGGGCATCTCAATATGTAGGTGCCAACTAATGTCACGTTCAGTGTGCAACAACATAATGCCAGCCATTAGGAAATGCTAAGGACATGGTCCAATCTTAAATATCAACCTTTTATTATTTTAATGAGACACCTATTTACTCGTAATATGTCAACATCATGAATATAATTGCATATGTTTTTAAAATATATAGAGAAAAAAGTAATTAATTTATTTTTAAATAGAGAGAGATGTATAAATGTGACTGAATAAAAGTCTAAAATACTACCTAAAAGAAAAGTACAAGTTAATTCACTTCCTTAATAGGTCAGGATGCAATCCCATGTCCCACCAGTTACAGAGGACTGGCTATAGTGAAGCCTTGTTCCTACAGATGTCTGTCTTTTCATTGATTAATTAACTTAATTTTAATAAACCAAATTTTCAGTAAATTTGTATTCAGTACAAAAAATTGCAGAATTTTATGATGGCCGTTTCCATAGAAAAAGATGACAGCATTGTGAAGGTTGTTGTGTGACAGCTTGAAAGTGATTAGACCTCAATCCCAGCACTAGCCACCCACTTATTTTTGTGAAACTAGCAGGAACTTACTCATCTTTGAGATTTCTACCCCGCTGTTAAATCTGCTTTAAACCGCTCGGGGGTTCAAAAACTTTTTAGAAGGGAACTCACAGACAGAAATACAGATGAAATCATCTCCTTTGCCATTATTAAAAACCTGAGGGATACTTAGGTACTTAGGCTACCACCAAGATTTGTCTCTCACATGGCACACATGAACATCCCTGGTGTGTTGAATTGAAGGTTTTGCACAAAGTGCAAATTATATCACCAAAGGGCTAGTCACACTTCTCTGTGTGAAATAGTCTTGACTCATGAAGAACTGAAGAATTCCCTGGAAACTGGTATATGCCCTATCTCATTGTCATTCCTTTCCCAGTGAACAATGCATGCTTGGGCTGTGGCAATGGCCTCAACTGAGAGCTTATCTATTTAAATCTGAGGATTTAAATGTGAGGGTTTAAATGTCGTCAGGAGTAAAAGGGTAAAGATTTCTGTAACTGGGAGTGCAAGGTGCCATCTGTCTAACAACATGTAGAAGGTGATGAAGGCAATGAAGCTTTGCCAAATCTACCAGGATGCCAGTATAGATGCTTGGAAAGCTCTATCCTCATGTTAGAGAGACTTGGAAAATAAAGGCTATGGGAAAAGAAAGGAAAAGCTTGCAAGAAATGAGACACACGTAACTGAGGTTTTATTTTGGGGAGGTGGGAGAACCAGGAATCAAGGTAGAAAGCATGATACTTGAAGGTAGGAGGATATAGGTCAGAACACACAAAAACAAAGGAATGTGGATCCTCTGAAGTTCGGCTGCTTCTGGTTTAAAATTTCTGTTTTCTAAAATTCATTCTTTAGTGCTTAGTAAACTGAACTTGTATGAATGTTTTGGTTTTTTTTTTCAGTTGCAAGGGCCTCCATTTTTAACCTGTGAAACTTTGTGAAGCTTGAAAGAATAAATAGAACTCTCATATCTCGTCCAAACTTGTTGATATGATGTATAGCTAAAAAACCAATGTTTATGATCAAATAAACCGTTTTTCTCCATCAAAACAGGCTGAACAAAACCCCAGAAAATCCAAACTTTCCTTCTTTGAAGTAAGTGTTCCAGCTGTAATGATATTTAGCTAAACTCAGTTCTCAGCAGTCTCTAACCTCATAAATCTTGAATTCTTTCCTGCATAGTGACATAGCTTCAATAAGAGAAATGAAGAGTACTCCAAAAGACATGAATAACTTACACCCTGATGGTTATGGCACTTAAAAGTAAGTGATAGTTTGTAGAGTCAGATTCTGTCAGTATGCATTAGTCATGGTGTAAGAACACCTCTCTGATTGAGTCTTTGCCTTTGTCAAAGATTCCTGGGTTCAATGCCCTTTCCAGATGAAAGGAATTCAAATCTTTAACTTCTACCATCCTAAGAATGTTTCTACCAGGAAACTGCTACACAGACTGAAAGTAAAGTTGTGGACATTGAGTTACTTAATTTTGGCAGACAAGAAATAAGACAACAAACAAAATGTCAAAAAAAAAGGACACACAAGGAGGGGACATAATATTTCCAACCTGTTGATTATGGAAGTCAGTGAAGAGGCATGGTCTTGACCCAGGTTAGGTTAATGGGAAAAAAGGAGCCTAAAAGTCCCACTTTCTTTCTAAATGCTCTAAGTATGATGTTTTACACCAAAGGTAGTTAAGAGACCAGTCTTTAGTGAAGAAGTGTGAATCCTGGAGCAATAGCTGAGAAAAAGGCATATATGTGACTGAGGAAGCTATTTGCAATCTGAAAGGCATAGCCTGTAGTTGTAGCTTTCTCCACTAACTAGCTTCTGACATGTTTTTCCTTAGATTGTGAATTTTTTAAGAAAACAGGACTTAAACTATCTTTGCCCGATCACCTTACCTTTCCTCATCTCCCCATCAACAACTTTGAAACAGAGCAATTTCAATCAAGTGTTGCAGAGGATAAAGATCTCAAAATTAAAAAGTTCCTTTGGATTTCAAGAAAAAAAGAGAGATTATTAAAAAATAATTACTTTATTAAGCTGGCCAATCAGCACACATTGTCAGGCTGCCAGTCACATCAAGCGGAGTTTTGAACTCATTGAAACACAAGCAATATCTGTCACCAGGAAAAAGAAAGTAAGTCAGCACTTCTGTGACAGGGCTGGAAAGAACATAGGGAAGGGGTGGAAAGGGACAGTTCTGAGGTCAGATTCTCATGGGCACTATATTATGTGGGAACATAAAATGCCTTATGCATGAGTTAAACTTTGTTGTTGCATTTATCATGGAAGATGTTATTTGGCCGTGCCATTCTAAGGGCAAATTTACACAGACAGAAATAGGTAAACTTTTTAGATTTCATGCCCCAAACTTCTCAGATGCAGTCCATGCAGCTAACACATCTTTCCAGACTACAACTGGTTCAGAATGTAAGCAGGACGTGGTGGGTTGGCCTTGACTAGGGGCCAAACTGAGCTGTTCAGTCACTCCCCTTCCTCGACAGGGTAATAAATCACAATTCATAAAAGCAAATAATTAATGTTTTTATTTGATTATTCAGTTGTTCGCAAAATTGTTCATCAGCATTATATTTCATAGGTGTTCAGAGTGCAACATTGCCTTACAGAGCTGTTTTACTTTTGTTAAAAACAAAAAAAATCGACAAAAACTCCAAAGATTATCACATTTTTGTGTGTTTAAAATTTATGGAGGTGATTCTAGACTTTTACTAACCAGGGAAAAGTTGCTGAAAGCACATTTGTGCTTTTCACCACTCAGAATCCATTTACTAGTTAAACAAATTGAAAAGGTACTTGCCCAAAATAGGTAGTCTTTGGAGGGACTTTTCTTCCTGATCAGAGCATCTCCTCTAACGAGTATTTTCTTCATTGCTCTGAGTTTTGAATGTAGGCACCTGATTTAGATAAAAAGAGTGTAATCACTTCATCCCTGTATTTCTTTTTTGTCCATCTTTTAAAGTTTCTATTAAGAGGCATTTTCACTCTATTGTTCAAAAGAAAATGTCATGCTTCTCAATGTTTCTACCTTTGGAGTAATCATTTAAAAAGAAGAGGTGAAATGGAGTTGTGGAACTTTTTTTAATTAAGTTAAATTAAAACCCCATAGAAAATCTGAGATCCATGAATACCTACGTATGTTGATTCTATTTCTTTACTCTGTTACCATTGCCTTGTCTTGATGTATGGTAGCGTAACTCTGGTAACACAGATTCTTTGGCACTTTGCCTCAGATATTCTTCTTCAGAGATAGACAGTTAAGTGACCATAATCAATACTATCTCTCTCAGTATTAACTTAATGCAAAATTCTTGTAAGGTTCATTGTACAACAGTGCTTGCAACATATCTTCCTCGGTTCACTGGGGAGATATGAAGTGATCTGGGAGAAAAGATGGTGCAGAGGAGGGTGAGAATTGGTAATTTTTCTTTTCAGGAGAATGTCGTAGGTTTGAAAAACTGTCTCTCAGGTCTGAAGAGAAATTCTGATGGAGGAAAAAGATCATCAAAACTCTGAGATGTTATTGACCTACCTGCTTCAGAGCAGAAACATGAACCTTGCAGACATGCAAAGCTCAGTGATCCTTCATGTTCCAGGCATCTTAGCTGTGTTTCAGAACCCTGTATTGTCTCTTTTTTTTTTTTTCCCTTCCAATAAGGAATGAAAACAAGTCTTAAAACACTCTGTGAGGTTAATTTCCTCTTTTCTAGGCTGCTGTAGATATTAATCCCTAGCTTATGCCCTAAAAGTTATAATGACTGAGATAACACTATTTGGATCAAAATACAGATCTTTTGGAGTCTGTTGAGTAGCACTATTAGAGCAATCCTGTACTAAAAGCTAACAAACTATAGTTCTTTTAGTATTTGTTCTATGTGTATAAGCTGTTCCAAAGCTCAGTTAAGGAAGAAAGAGGCAACATGTGAAAAAACACTATAGCTTTTCTGCTTAGGGATATTTTTTAAGGCACGTGTCTTCTTCTCTCTTTCTCCCAGCCCTCCTTGTTACATGTGTTATGATCCAGTAACTGACATGTTAAATAAAAGTGGTTAAAGAAAAAACAGGCAACTATTAAAAAAAACCTATGCATTTTACTGTCATTATAATATTAAATCAGTTATATTAAATTATTCAGTATACATATGAAACATCTGGGTGAAAGTAGAATCAGCTAGATCCATATTCATAAGTGTTAATACAAACCACAGTTTGAACACTGATGCATGAGCTTCTGAATAAAGCTTACCTTGATCCTTCTTAACTTACCAAATGATTGTGCAAGGCATATAATTTTAAGTTTTGTAGTACTGAAAATTGGATTATATGGAATGAACAGGAATTTATAGAAGTTAAGGATTAGTTTATGAAGATATCCATGAATTTAAAACCATACTGCTTTGATACTATCCTTTGAGAAAGAAAAAAATGTGTTTCTCAGCAAGTGAGAAGGCTGTTGACACTATTTTGCAGGATTGGGGGGAATAACATTTCAACTGTACTGAAAATATTTGTGATTCTGTGATGGCTTGATCTTGGCGGACCACCAGGTGCTCACCGAGCCACTCAATCACTCCTCGTCCTCAACAGAACAGGAGAAGAAGATACAATGAAAAAAGATCATGGAGTGAGACAAGGACAAGGAGATCACTCATCAATTACCACAATGGGCAAAATAGATTTGACTCAATGTAATGCAATTTATTTCCCGTTAATAAGAATAAATCTAAACCCACCTTTCCCCCGCAGCTCTCTTCTTTCCAGATTCAATTTTTCTTCTGACTCTTCTGCCTCCTTCCCCTAAGTGGCTCAGGGAGATGGGGAATGGGAGTTGTGGTCAGTTCATAACACTTTGGACCTGCTTCTCCTTCCTCCTCACACTCCTCCCCTGCTCCAGTATGGGGTCCCTCTGGTGGGATACAGTCCTTCACAAACTACTCCAATGTGTGTCCTTCCCACAGGCTGCAGTGCTTCAAGAACTGCTCCAACTTGGGTCCTTTCCACGGGGTAGAGTCCTTCAGGAAGAGATGGCTCCAGCGTGGTGCTCTGCAGGTCACAGGTCCTTCCAGAAAACCTGCTGTAGCATGGGCTTCTTTCCATGGGCCTTAGCTCCTGCCAGGAACTTGTTCCTCTGTGGGCTTTCCACAGGTTGTAGCTTCCTTCAGGGCACATTCATCTGCTCCACTGTGGTCCTCCAGGGGCTGCAGGAGGACAACCTGCACCACACAGTCTTCTGCATGGGCTGTAGGGGAATCTCTGCTCCAGTGCCTGGAGCACCTCCTCCCCCTCCTTCTTCTCTGATCTTGGTGCCTGCATAGATTTTTCTTTCACGTTTTGTCATTCCTCTCTCAAAGCTGCTGCATAGCATTTTTTACCTCTCTTTAAAACATTATGACAGAGGCACCACCAGCATTGCTGGTAGGCTCAGCTTTGAACAGTGTTGAGTCAATCTTGGAGCCAGCTGGAACTGGCTCTGTCTAACATGAAGGCAGCTCCTACTGTCTTCTCCTGCAGCCTCCCTGCTACCAAAACTTTGCCACATAAACCCAACACAGATTCTAAAGGCTTACATACTAAAGTTGGTATTCATGTGCAATACCTAAGGCCTTCAGATATGACTGCTTAGAATAGAGTCAATCCACTGTAAAATCTGACTCGTTTTCTTAGAGATATAATCAACGGTTTTATCTCTTATTCGCATACGAGTCAAACATGATAACCTTCTGTTCATTTGAACACTTGCGTGACTTTTCAGCAATGTTTCATAAATCTAACAAATAACTTTTCCGCAAGGGGTATCATGGAAGAAATATGTAATGGGTATCTGTCTTCCAAGGAAAAAAAAAAACAACAGAAAAACACAGACAACAAGAACATTAATTCACGTATTATTTCTGACACATTGCACTTTTGATGATATACTTCATTGACTTAGATTATATTTGGTTTTCAAGGTCAATCTTCTGGAAAGGCAGCTATATTTGAAGGAAAAATGGTAGTATCAAAATAATTTGTTGCAAATTTTTCCTCTTTTTCAATTTATCTTACAGATCACAGGAAGATGAATATTCAGTTTCAGACCCAATAAACTATTCGATTTGGCTCAGTTCTGGAAAAAAAATGAAGTAAAGCACTTCTCATCCACCTGAGAGCAATACAAACAAAATGAAATTCAAAAGTCTTCTGTTTCTCATGTATCTAGGATTGTAGGAGGATGCTAGAAACATGTTGGTTATCTCATGCTGAAACTGTGTCCTGGGTTACTCCTTTAGAACTTGCCTCTGGTGTCCAGGGCTTCTGGGAATTTAAGAGTAAGAACTGTTCTTCCCTTTACTTACCATCAGAAATGTTGTATGCCAAAGCACTTAATTTAGAGATTAAAATATTTAAAAGCTATGGAATCAAAGCAAGTAAGCAAACAAACAAAAAGGACCCCAGGTGAACAAACAAACAGAAAGAGTCCTGAGATAACACTCTCATATCTCCTTCTAGAAGAGGATATGTGAGAAGACATCAGTGATTCTTCATGTCTAAATTTATATTTGATTTAACTGGAACAAGATAATTAAAAAAAATTGGAACTGCTGGATGAGAAAGACAAAAAGAGACTGGAAAATAAATTCTTTTCCTTCCCACTGCATTTGAAAGTATTACTTCCACTCCTTTGCATATAAATTTCCTTTTTCTCTTCTGGTCTGCTTTTCTGCTGCAGATTCCCTGATTGCTGTCTTTCTTCATCCATCTGTCACTACCCTCTGGTCCAAAAAGTCCTCATCAAATCCTGTTCAATTGTTTCTGTTGGAACAGCAATCTCCTTGTCCTTCCTTGTTTCCTGAGGATTTAACCTGATAAATGTACTCTAGCAAAGATTATATATAACAACAATCATCCCCTCTGTTGCTTGGTGACAGTCTGCATAACTGAACACTGTATGCTTGGTCTGTAAAACACCTATGAATGAACTGTATACTTTTACTATTTGTCATAGATTGGAATTTGTGTATTTTGATACATCTAATTTTTCCCTTAGTCCTGATTATCAACCGTCTAGCAGCTTCAATAAAAATGACAATTGTATCAAGGGTTCCCTTTTGTGACCTTGAAACAGAAACAATTTGAAGTTTTGCAGCATTATCAAAATAAAGTGTTCTATTTTTTACATGCTCCTTTGGGATCCTTTGTTTCAGTAATATTCCTCACTAACTTACAGTGTTGTGAGTGATTTTTTCTGTTTATCACTGATCACTGAAGACGCTTTCTCTCTTGACCCCTGTAACACTAGCTCTCAAATTGATTTATGAAGCTTTAGTGGTTGTATACCTTGTTACCCTTTGACCCCCTTGTGGAAATTGGTAGGAGTGCCTGGCTCTGTGTACAAATGCTGCAGTGACCTAGTTATGTGGATCAGCATAACTTTGACAAGGTACACCTTAGGTAGTTTTCTTGAAACTACCTGTAACTTACAAGGTTATAGTAAAATGCAAATAAAGTGCTTTTTTTACAACATCTGATAAAGACAGCATGGTTAGAGATGCTTAGAAAAGACAAGTGAAGGAAAATCAATTCTTAATTTACACTAACATGAAATATAAAAGATCTGTTTGTCTGCTCAGTACCTCACATTTCGAGCTGCATTTGTCAAGGAGAATCACGTCTTTACAAATCCTCCTGGTTTTAACATAGTTTTTTGTTCTTGGAGTCCTCTCTGTAACATTTTCAGATTAAAATCTTTTCTTCCACCCTTCTCTTGATCCACCTGCTCCAGTCCAACCTACAGTCTGTTTGTTATGCTATTTCTATGCAAGGTGATGCCTATGAAAACTCCTCAAGAGAGAAAAAAGTTTCCCTATTCAATGGATAGTGTTCAAGAAATGCTGTATTTATATTTTTGGGAAAAAGAGGTTAAAAGAAAATTTATATCATACCATTTTATGAGAGTGAGAGTTCAGTGCTTTTTTTCCAGAGGAAGTGGAGAAAGCATTTAACCTAAGAGGTAATCTCAGGCATAAGTGCTAGATTGGCACCAGGGCTCTCCCCCTGCAAAAGTACTCCCCACCACCAATATTCATATTGGCTGATTGACTGTCTATAGCAAATCCTCTTTTCACAAGTTCTCTGACTTATTATTGCATGAAAGGTTCACTAGTGGACTTAGGATCTTGACTCAGTGACATAGACTTCAGTTTGGAAGTAAGTTGTTTTGAGGGCTTATTCTCACATTAACATAATTTCCACTCCACACAGTCATGGTGTAAATATGATAAGTTAATATAATCTCTCCTCCATTCAGTAAAGCAGACTTTTTACAGATCAGTGACTTGATATTTTTATGTTTTTAACCAGTGTAAAGATGCCCACAGCCAGTTGTGATGATCCCATCTAGTTGTAAGTGTGGCCAAACCATATTATTCTTTTCCTTTTCAACACAATATTCTTGTTCAGTTTTGGGTTGTTTTGATTTGTGGGTTTTTGGTTTGTTGGGGTTTTTTTTACAGTAAGGTACTGAACAAATCTTTTGCTTTAACCCTAGAGAGAAGTAACCACTATTTTAAAAACAAAGACAAAAACCCCTCAAAAAAACAACCAAACAAAAAAAACCCCCAAAACCAGGACAGAAACCTAACAACCTCATGTAAAGACGAAACCAAAACATGAGCAGCTGCCTGGACAAGGCATTGGAGATCATTCCCAATTTCTCACGTTTATAAAGTAAGATCATAAAAGCCTATTTTTTGTCGATGTGTGTTTGTACAGTTCCTAGAACAAGGGATACCAGTCTTGATGAGAATTATAAGCATAACAAAAATAACGTGTTGAACTGAACTGCGGGAAAGAAGAGGGGAATTCATAACATACAGTTTTCACCCTTCCCTCTGTACAGAGATTGCTCAATACTTCTTTCTCTAGCATCTGTGATATAAATCTTAAAGGATGAGAAGATTGTATCTTTCTGATCAGGATGAGACACCAAGTTCTCTTCTAAAACACTAATAATTAAAAAATAGGTGGATGATCACCACCTTTTAAAGTTGATAATTCTGAAAATCAGCCCATAGATTTAGATTTTGTATGTTTTTAAAGAGCCTAGTACATAAACAATCTCATTGAATCAGTAAACCAAATTACAATCTTATCCACATAGCAAATGACTACAGTGACATCAGATGTTATATATCTTTTTAACATAGAAAATCATCATCTCTCTAAGAAGCTGATGGAACTACACCAAGTTTATGCCAAGGAGCTTATTCAGAATTATTTCTCAGAAGGACATAATAGGTTTATCTTTCTTTATGCTTTTATAATCAAGTGTAACAAGTCACAGACAGAGCTTGTAAACGTTGAGTATGCTGAAAATATTTGTTCAGCAGTTTATACAGCTCTTTTCCTGCAAGAAAAAAAAGAAAAAGGAACATGAAATGCACAATATGATACAGAATGTGAGAATAAAAGTGCAAAAATAAACTGGAATTAGTACTATTGAGAACAGGATTTCCAATCAATTTCCCTTCCTGAAAGGTGCAGGAATACATTTTCATCTTTTTTTTTTTTTTTAATTACAGTTTTTCTGACAGAAATTAATTATGCTTAAAGAAACTCAACAAAGGGCAATATGAAAAGTAATTAGTATTTTGGATTTTATTTCCATAATACAAAGAGATAAAGTGTTGATACCTTGAGATGTGTCATTTTCTTCATATGAATAAAAAATAGCAATAGGGAGTACTACTTTGAAAGCCATAATTTTATTTAAGGACACATACTGGTAAGAAATTTGGAAAAATAAACCAAGAAAGTGTAATAAATAAATTACTTCTTTTTTTAAATTTGGTTACTAAAAAGGACAATAAGACCCTTAACCTGGATGACTATGCATAACAGTCATAGAATCATAAAATCATTTGGGCTGGAAGGGACCTTTAGAGGTCATCTAATCCAACCCCCCCACAGTGAACAGGGACATCTCCAACTAGATGAGGTTACTCAAAGCCCCACCTAGTCTGACCTTGAAAGCTTCCAGGGATGGGACTTCCACCACCTCTTAGGGGAACCTGTTCCAGTGTTTCACCATCCTCACTGTAAAAAATTTCTTCCTTATGTCTAATCTGAATCTACCCTCTTTTAGTTTAAAACCATTACCCCTTGTCCTCTCACAGCAGACCCTGCTAAAAAGTCTTTCTCCATCTCTGATATAGGTCCCCTTTAAATATTGGAAGGTTGCAATGAGGTCTTCCTGAAGCTTTCTCTTCTCCAGGCTGAACAACCCCAACTCTCTCAACCTCTCCTCATAGGAGAGGTGCTCCATCGCTCTGATCATCTTCGTGGCCCTCCTCTGGACCCTCTCCAACAGGTCCATGTCCTTCTTGTGTTGGGGGCCCCAGAACTGGACACAGTACTGCAGGTGGGGTCTCACAAGAGTGGAGTAGAGGGGCAGGATTATCTCCTTCGACCTGCTGGCCACACTTCGCTTGATG
>NW_009595184.1:0-11651 GCF_000690535.1 Cariama cristata | reverse complement strand
CGGGAGCCGCGGCTGCCGGGAGGGAGCTGCCTTAACGGTGCCTCACCGGAGTCCGGTGGTCACGCGTGTTTCAGTGCTGCCGCCCTTAACCTGAGGGGCGCGGGCTCCCGTGGCCGAGCGAGGACGTGGCTGCTTGTGCGCCCTTTCCGTGAGCACGCCTGCGGTGCAGTAACCCCGTCCGACCTCGGTGCCAGAAGCTGGGAAAACTTCTCGAGCTGTCTTACACAGTTGTCACATTTATCGTTAGCTGTCAGACTATAGCATTTTTTTATTTTTTTTTAGACTGGCATTACATGCATGACCTAAGCCACCTTCCAGCTTTGCGCACACACAAACGCAATCACTGCTGTGTGTGTTTTGTGGAGATAAGTTGTGTTGTACTTTATCTGTGGGTTTTTTTTTTTTTTTAAACAGGCTGAGGTAGTGATTCTTACTTTTCCAGAATTGTATCAGGCCGGATTCTGGGCTTTTCGTAGCATAAGTGACTTGCAGAGCTAAAGGGGACTTGTATGAATAAGTTTAATAGGATTTGGTCTTAAGATTCTAATGTGTTTAATCAATCTATTTTAAACATTTCGGAGAATAAAATCGGCCAGAAAACGAAGGAATAATTGGAGGTAAAGATAGATGGAGCTTTGGGGGTCCAAAGGGAAGTACATCGTAATATAGCTACTAATGAATGAATTAGAAGTGTGTAAACAAATACATAATGAACAGAACAAGTACTTGTTATGCCTTTGAAATGTGCACTTCTACCTGGATACACTCAAGTTAAATTATTACAAACTTGCCGTAGTTTCAGGGTTAGTGAATATGCATGATTGGCAGAGTTTGAAAAACCACATTTGAAATGTTTATATATGGATGACTATAGTGTGTCAGCTCGCTATATGACAGACTAAAGTGAAGAACCTAGTATTTTCCAGTCACATCTGCGCATTAAATCAATGTTGCTTATGTGGTAGGTTGGTTTTCACCATTGTTTAAAGTACAGACTCCAATGAGCAAAAACAAGGAGTGTGTACTGTTTTAAAATGCCATTTAAATGGGCAAGTACAAGTTTGAAAAAGTTGACGTGAATTAATGAAAGCATTTTTCTTTCTTCATGGTACAGTTGGTCAATGCAAATTTAATATGCACCCGTTAGGTCTATGTTTGCCAACTAAAAAAATAGGAAATGGCTAAGATCCAAAATTTCTTCATGTTTTAGTTTCTGTTTTTTTGTGGGAGGGTCACTTAAACCCATTTCTAATGTGATTAAAAAGAACTGTGTACATAAAACCTCAAGAAGAATGCAGATCAGAGTTGGTTTTAACTGTAATTATGTATAATATTATCTGTGCAGTTTTTCAGCATTATATCAGACATGGCTCTGTGTTATAAGGTGCCTAATTGTATACTTGGATCAAGCCAATGAATCATTGCTTTTACTAGATTTATTAAGAGTTTTGGAAAAGTTGTCCTGAGCAGACTGGGAGTGGGAGGACACCTTTTTTCTTTAAAATATCTGAAAAGCTCTTTTACAAAATACGATGTTTGTTTTCTAACGGCATTCAGAGATGGTATACACACAGGTAAGGTGTACCAGATTAGCTTTAAAGTTCTGGTAACTTTCTTTTTCTTGTTACCAACCACCATGAATACTTAAGACCAGCAATGTAACCATGATCTTGGTTGGTAAGGTTTGGGAGAGCCTTCTGCTCTGCGTCCAAAGGATGTGCCATCTATCAGGGCCTCTTTGAGCATGGCAGTTGGCATATTTTGTGGATAAGTGAGTTTATTAGTGTTACGTCCGTGGTTCCTAGAACAGAATACAATATGTAGCTGTGAAAACAGCTTTCTAAGCTGGTCTTGCTTAGTAATAGCAATGAAGTTAAAAGAAATTACTTACTTTTCTAGACCTTTGGATAAGCATATTTCTTTTCTAGATGGGGAATTAAAATGCTGAAAAAGGAAGAAAAGATACAATGTCAATATCAAAAGAAGTTCTTTTGTCTGAAATTTGAAAGTAGGAGATCACAAATTTTAAGAGCTCTGGATCTCAGTCTAATATTCTTCTCCCCGGTCTCACTGAATATTGGGTTGCTGAGATGGAGATTGCAGCGCAAAGCATTACAGGGATACCTACCAGGCCCAGCACAACCCTTTTCCATTCCAACTTTTCCACCTCGTGTGCTGGTGTTGTACTGGGCTACTGGGGGCTGGAGAGAGGACAGGGGAGGTACAGGCTGGCCTGCCCCCTGCCTCTGCAACACTGGAGCTGAGTAGTGGGGGCGAGCAGCACACAGCACCGGCTGTTAAGGATCATGTACAGCTGATTGCAAGACTGGAATAACAGAGACTTAGTAATATTGTGTGGCCCCTTGTACTTGTAGATGTTTCTGCCATGTTGGTATGTTGCTTCATACTGGGTAGGACAGATTTTTAGATGAATCCAAGACAGTGAAATAAATGCTGATGGGACAGTAGCTCATCACGTTCTCCTCCAAGGCAAGGTGTGGTTCTTTGGCTTTGCTGTAACCAATCGTTCTGTATGTTTGCCTCTACTTGTAGATGTGTATAATTTGCCTAGAAAGAAAATTCTAGAACAAGACGCTCTGTTGCACACGCTGCTTCTGCATAGGTTTGAAAGACATTTGTCATATTACTCAGTACTTTGCTGGGAGGCTCATGTGCAGTGTACCTGAGCAATAGATGTGACTAGAGGAAACCACCAACTGATACTGAGGGAAAAGAAAGGGGAAGTTTTCTGTGTGTTTTCTTTCTTTTTTTCTTTTTTCTTTTTTTTTTTTTTTTTTCTCCTTAAACTGTAAAACCATTTCCCAATTTTTGCACTTCAATCTGTGGAGGTTTATTAGGTTTCAAAACACCACTATTGTATCTTTTCTTTGTTTGGAAAAGTGTTGTGGACAAACTGAGAACACTTACTTTTAATATATTTGGTAATATATTTGGAAGAGTGTATTTGTCCTCTGGTGTTCTGAGAATGTGAAGTGTTGGAGTGTTTTCTGAGTCTTAAAGCTTACTTCGTTTTCTAGTAAGTGGTAGCTTCTCTTCACTTGGGGTTATTGCAGAGGCTTGGTGTATGTTCCATTTATGATTCAGTAGCCCCACTGTCTATTTATGTACTTCCCTATAAGTTAATGCAGTTTATCATTGCCAGATGATTACTGTTACAGTTGGTCTTATACTATAATGTTTTGTATTTTTAGTGAAACTTTCAAAATACTGCTTATATAGCAATGCAGTTGCAGCTGTTTGGAGCAGTAACTTAGAAGAGGTACTAGTCAATGAACTTTTGAATTTCCTATTAAACTTTTAATTGGAAAAAATACTGTAGGGTAGTATTTCTGTTTCTTGTCTAATCATTGAATGGTTTGGATAGAAGATCATCAAGTTCCAGCCCCCCTGCTTTGGGCAGGGACACCTTCCACCAGACCAGGTTGCCGAAAGTCACATCCAACCTGGCCTTGAACACTTCCAGGGATGGGGCAGCCACAGCTTCTCTGGGCAACCTCTTCCAGTGTCTCACCATGAAGAATTTCTTCCTTATATCTGATCTAAATCTACCCTCTTTTAATATAAAATCATTACCCTTTGTCCTGTCACTACAGGCCCTAATAAAAAGCCTCTCTCCATCTTTCTTATAAGTCCCCGTTTATGCATGGGAAGGCTGCTCTAAGGTCTCCCTGGAGCCTTCTCTTCTCCAGGCTAAATAACCCCAACTCTCTCAGCCTGTCCTCACAGCAGAGGTGCTCCAGCCCTTGGATCATCTTCATGGCCTCCTCTGGACTTGCTCAAACGGGTCCATGTCCTTTTTGTGCTGACGACCCCAGCACTGAACACAGTTTTACTGCTGCTGCCTTTCATGTCTCTTTAATATGACACCAAGTACCCATATAGTGAAAGTAAAATGAAATAAAATTATGTTTTTTAACTTGAGGTTAAATGCTGTAGTAAGTTGCCCGAAGAGAAGTTGAACCCCAGCACTGAACACAGTTTTACTGCTGCTGCCTTTCATGTCTCTTTAATATGACACCAAGTACCCATATAGTGAAAGTAAAATGAAATAAAATTATGTTTTTTAACTTGAGGTTAAATGCTGTAGTAAGTTCCCCGAAGAGAAGTTGAACTCTCTGTACATTTTATATAGAGAGCATATTTCTGTGCATTTGCCTCTCTCTGCGTATGTATTAACAAATGAATTTTATAGTTGGGAATCCTGCTCAAAATGTAATATTCTGAATTTAGGCATTAGTCAAAGATTCTAGTTACAGACAAATTTTAGGCCACTGAGCCTTATACAATCAAAGGAGTTCCCTCCAAGAGTAGCATGGGAGTTCTGAGTTGTCTGTCAGCTGTCATGACCTCTAATGAGTGAAACAGTAATTAGCTGAGGACCTTTCCCTATGTTGGGGTGGACTGGGGAGGAGTATGGGAAGCTTAGACTCTTGCTATGAAGAAGAATTGAATTCTTCTTCCTATGCCATGTGATGGGCAAGTTTCCTGTTTGGAATGCTCAGGAGGGAACAGAGAAACTGAACTGGTTCTTCAAACATAAGACACAGATAACACTGGAAAATGTACAAATTAAGTTATTGACAGTAGGATGTCGGTGTCCTGTTGCTGGCAACTGACGAACTCTGTGGTGACAAACTCCTTGGTATTTTTTTTTTCTTTCGAATATCCTTATGGTTCCCCTCCATAATCTGCTTTGGGTTTTTTGGCAGGACAGCTTTCTTAAGCAGGAGACTGCTTTCTTGGCAAAACAGAATTACCACTGGTTATTCTTTTCAAGCCCAGCAGTTATCCCCTGTGTTCTAATCAAAGCAATTTCTTTTGAAAGATGTAAGGATTATATGCTACTATTCAGGAGGGCCCATTGTTCACCTTGGAGGCTCTTTTGTAAGCCTAACTTGTCTGGTTTCCAGGTATTTTGTTTGCTTGAAGGGAGAGAGTTGTCTCATGTGAAAATTAAGTATACAAGTATGCTGTAAATTTTATACCAGAGCTTCTTCAAAAGCTCTTCAAGAGAGTCTAGAGATATATTCAAGGATGAGGTGCTTCAATAATGGAGTGGTTTTGGATGCATTAGCAGTGCCTCTTTTTTTTCCTCTTTTTTCCACCCCTTTTCTCCAGGGCCACCCCGCCCCTTGTTTGAGAGTGAGTTCTCTGTTGATTCAGAAGAGGAACATGGGAACATTTGGGAATGTAAGCAGAAGCAATATAGGGTGTAGGTCTCAGATCCTAAGTGTTCTTCCCAAACGCTAAACTGGAGAGAGCTCCCCTGAGAAGCAGAGGGCAGGTGCATTGTAGAGGATTAGGAAAGGAAGTGAGATGAAACTTCCTTCTGAGAGTTCTGCCTTTGCGCTTCTTTCCTCCCCAGTATGTCTTCATTCATGAGAAGCATGCTAACCATTGATAGGAATATGTCATTTTCTTTTTCAAAACTGTTAGTAATGTCAACTGCTCATATAATCTAATTTTTAAAAAGTGTTCATAACTGAGATTTTAGAAGTTTGATTAATTTTTTTATTTAATTTTACCTTGTTAAGAGTTATTCTGTAAAACTATTGCTGTACTCAGCACTAACTCAGAATATTTTTTTTCACTGCCAGTTGAAAATGCTGTATTTCTCCAAACCAGCTGTAGGACTCAGTCTGTATGAAATTGTGCTCTGGTGATTACAAAAAGTGCCTTACAAATAGCAGCAAGGTATATTGCAAGAGAGTTCCATAACTTTTCCTTTTTTCATGTATGCTACTACTGAGAAACTGGCTATCCTGATAATACACCCTCTAAAGCTGAGCCATTCATGCCTTTAAAACATGTGCAAAGTTCCAGTACTGTGCCTTCCAGATAAGGACCTGCTACTTGCAGCCTCTTCTAGGAGTGAACCGAACCTGGAAGCTCCTTCACATGCATACACATACGCCTTTAACCTGGTAGTGATCCCCAAGGTCTGCTCTTTCTGTAGCTGGTAGAACATAAACGTTATTTTGTTGGCTGTGGTGGCACTAAGGAAAATGCAAAGTGCAGTGGTCTGTATCTTAAACCATATACTGATTGAAACGGTGAAAGCAGTGAGGACAGAACATTATACCTGGTCATCTAAATGTAGGTGCTCTGTGCATACCTTCAGCAAATAACTGGTTCCCAAACCACGTTTCTGGTAAACACAGTAAATCACCTGTTCATCTGTTTTTACTGTAGTAAATGTTTTGATTTTATTCCTTCCCCTTGTTTCTTGATCTACCTTAGTTTGGCTTTAGCAAGAAAGCTTTGATCAAGAGGAGCATTGAAAGTCTCGCTGTATTTACCTGATAGGGTCAAGTTGTAGAGTTTTGGGTTTTGATTGCCACTGGGAGTTTGATCATTTAAATGGGAAGGGACCTCCAAAGGTCATTGGGTCTTACTCCCTGCTCAGTCTAAGGCTAACTTAGATGGGGTTGCTCAGAGTTTTTCCCAGTTGAGTCTTTAATATCTCCAAGGGTAGAGGTTCTACAATTTCTCTGGGCACCTGTTTTAGTGTTTGATCAAAACCTTGTTGAAAGTTTTATCTGAAAAATCTGTTTGGAGCTGCAGCTTGTGTCCATTGCCTCTTGTCCTATCACACTGCATCTTTGAGAAGAGTCTGGCTCTGCCGTCTCTATAACCTCCAACTAGGTTGTTGGTAACAGCAGTAATAGCTTCCTCTTCTTAAGGCTAGCAAATGCAGTTGTCTCAGTCTCTCCTTGCCTACCCTGTTCTCCTGCCACTATTCATCTTCATAGCCATGTGCTGGACTTTGCTCCTATATATTAATGTCTTGTACAGGCAATCCCAAACCTGGACAGAATCCTTCAGATGTGGTCCCAGAAGTGCCATGTGAAAGGGAAGAATCGTTTCCCTTGGTCTGCTGGCTACACTTTTGCTAACGCAGCCCAGTATGCAGTTGTCTTTGCTGCAAGGGGCACGCTCCTAACTCCTGCTCAACTTGCTCCCCAAGACCTTTTCTGCAAAGCTCTTTTCTATCTGGTTGGCTCCCAGCCTGTATGGAGTTATTCCACCTGAGATGCAGGACTTTCTGCCTTTGTTGAACTTCACGAGGTTTCTGTCAGGCCATTTCTCCAGCCAGTTGAGGTCTCTCTTCAGCTGGGTCAGTATCCTCAGGAAGTTTCCTGAAGGGCACTCTGTTCCATCATTCTGGTCCTTGGTAAAGACAAACCTTCTTACACCAAATATTGATCTGGAGAAACTCCATTAGAGACCAGTTGGACACAGTATCTTTGGTTACGTCCCTTTGAGCCCAGTAGTCCAGCTGCTGTGTCACTCACTTTACAGTTCACTTATTCAGTTCATATATCACCAGTTTAGGTCTAAGGATACTTTGAGATGCTGTGTTAGAAGCTTGCTAAAGTCGAGGCAAACAATGTCCAGTACTCTTCCCTCATTTACAGAGCTGATCATCTTACTACAGAAAACAGATTGATTTACTTCCTCTAAATCCATGCTGGAGTGATGTGGCTTCTGGAAAGAAAATTTGTCTCCATAATCCTCCTGAGGACCCAGGAAAATGCATTTTGTCTGGTTCTGTGGCTCTGTGTATGTCCACCTTGCTTAAGAGCTTTCTAACTTGGTCTTCCACTCACGTGGGTAATGCTTCTCTTCCCTGGTACTCTTTGACTAGGCTCAGACCTCATCAGTAGAAAATCAAAGATGACGTTGAATGCCTAAGCCTCTTTCATATCCTTTGTCACTATGTCCCCTGCTAGTTGAGCAGCAGTCCTACAGTTTCCTTAGTCTTTCCTTTTGTTGTCAGTGTACCTGTAGAAACCTTCTGTGTTCCCCTTAACATCCCTCTCTAGTTTCAACTCCAGCTGGGCTTGGGCTTTTCTAATTTCATCTTGCCTGCTCAAGCAATGTTTTCATACTCCTGCCAAGTATTTGTTTTCTTTCCTCTACCTTCTGCGTACTCCCTTTTTTCTTTTTCTTTTGTTTTTTTTTTTCAAACTCATCCAGAAATTCTATGTTAACCCGTGTATGTCTTCTGCCATACTTCCCTTCTGCACCGTGGAGTGGATTGTTTTTGTGCTTTGAAGAGGTTGTCCTTGAAGTTCAACAGGCTCTTATGGGCGCTTTTGGCTTTCAAAACCATATTCTATGAGTGGACTGAATTGTTATTGAGACCTGAGTGTCTTCAGTTCTTGTAACTTTTTTTCAGGGTTCTGCAAGGTACATTTTTCTGTTAAAAAATAAGTATTGTAATAGATTACAGATGGGAATTAGTGTGAGCCCCAATCGTTGGTGACTTATATCTGAAAGTTTCATCAGCAGTGGCGATGAAATGAAACACTGGAGATCCCAATGGCTTATTTCCTGGAAGATGTAAGTTACCACAATTTATGTGTTGGAGTCTCCTAGCTGTTTGGGACCAAAATGGAGGATATGCTAACCTACAGGAAGATTTCAGGTATATGGTTTGCTGCATTCAGTTTCAAAGGAAGATACTTCTCTATGGCATCCATTTCTTTAATCACTGAAACTTTGTATCCTAAGTGGTGTTCATGAAACAGGAACCTGAGCAGAAGGTAGAGCTCTAAAAATATAGTAAATGACCTGGTTCCTTGGCACACTTTTTGCAGCCAGCATGTCTCCTGCCTTGCCTGGCATCAGGGATTCTTGCCTGTTTTCCATGTGTGTTTCATTGAGGTGCATCCAAAAAAAAAATAAAAAAAATTGTCTGTAAGGATGTCAGGGTTTGGGGGTTTTATTTTTAGAAATTTGTGAAGAGAAGAAAAGCAATCTAATCTCTGTTGTAAGATAACTGGCAGTAAAGCTTACGTTTCGTCTCCAAGTGTGGCAATTGGGCATAAACATGGAGAGAACTTGTTCATTAGGAACTCTGCAAGGAAGTATTTTGAAAGGCAAGGAATAGGTGCCTGTTCCAATGGTCTTGAAAAAGAAAACAACAGCTGTGATAGTGTTTTGCTGTTTCCCATAGCTGTCGTGATTATGAAGTGATGATATAATTAACTTTCTCAAAAGCTGCACAAAGGGAAAGCCTTTCAATGATGTATCCATATTTGTAATCCCAAGAAGAGCTTTTTGTTCCTTTAGTCACTGTCTGTCACTTCTGTCTCTTATAGTTTATTGAAATCCCCTTTCTTAAATCTTGCTGGAAACACTTAGCCCCTAAATTCTTTGCCAGTCATAAAAATTATGAATTTTCATAAATGTTGTGTATGAAAATACTTCCCCTCCCCTTCTCCCTGTTGCGTCAATTCACTTGGGATTTTGGACAGAATAACTGAAAGACAAATTGGTTGCTTCACAAAGGTAATTAAGACAGTATGTGGTGCAGGGAGTGAACAGTTAGGGGTTCTTTCCTACTAATGATCTGTTAATTAGTGAGGGGAGCTCACCCAGTGTGTGGGCCTCTTGGGAATTCCCTTTGAATGACATTTAAAACTGTTTTGGTTAAGAATGTATAATTGCAGGGGGGAGAGGCTTTTTTTTTTTTTAGTATTTTTTTTTTTGTCAACATAGGCCAGCAGAATTTGCTAAACCAGTGCAAATATGTACATATAATTAGTGTTACATAGCTATTAAACGTTATTTTAAAATAAACCAATACATAGCTGTGATACCTTGCTGAGGTTTTTGATGACAGCTGTGGTTGCAGCAATCCTCTATGTTGAGAACAGTAAGCTCGGTACATGGAGCTGGTTAATTGCAGAGCCAGTGTGTCTGATACTTACTGCCACTTCAAGCACTGCACCATGTGAATATGCTCATATTATTTTTAGGACCAGTCTGAAATACTTGCTTGAATGTTTTTGTGGGAGTCAGCCTGAAGCTAGCAGGGTTAATATTCCTTGGGGGAGGTAAACCAGCCATGGCATATCTCTGTATCATGTTCTTTTGTGCATTTCAAACTATCTGTGGCATGTACCCTGTCCTCTGCATTATTTACTCTTCTGCTGTCCAGAGTTATCCAGGATAAATTGACTACTGCATATGTGCAGGCGCTTAGCAGCTGCTTAGGGTAGAAAAAAAATAGCTCTTACGCAGTCTGAAATTAGCCAGTCATTCTTCAAGCTACATGCAGATGTAGTCCCAAAGGTGAATTTTTCTCTTCGAATCTAGGCAGCACTGCTTTAATCAGTGTTCTTCTATACAAAATAGCCAACGGATTAATTGTAAAATGTATCTTTTTTGTTTTTTTCTTTTCCCCTCGCTTAAATTGGGAGACTTCTCCTATGCCAACGTATCAGTTAGAATGCAGCTGTGGAGAAGTATTTCTATTACTGCTTATTTGGAAAGATCTTATCCCTTATCCTCTCATATGTCATTTTAAGGTAGCAAATAATAAATACTAACATAAAAATTGAGGCAAAGCATTTGTTAAAGACAAGCTAATGGATTGCCAGTGAGCTCTAATGTACTATGATTGGTAGTTTGCATGTGTAGAGTGGAAGTTTGTGGAGTGTGCATCACATGTTTGCCTGGAATGAAGAAAAGAAGATAGTCTTAATTTTTGTTACTTTGATTATGTTTTAAATGGATTTATTGTAAAGTTTAGAGTTCTGATGTTAGGGGAATGGGAAGCTGAGGCAACAAAACCCCATTGTATTTTAGAAAGTTGGTAATTTTGAAATTCTAAGTTGTTATTCCTCATTTCGTTTCCTCAGAGAAAGAGGGAGGAGCAGCAGCAATGCAGGACTAAATCTCAAACGATTTTGATGAATGGATAAAAGCTTCATACGCTACGGACAGCTGTGTCACAAAGTACTGTAGTTGTCTTTTGATAGTGGCACAAAACCTTAACCTCCTGCCGAAATATTAGGAGGTAATCTGAGGAAATGCGCTGTTTCCATCATGCTGAAGGAAGAAAACAATCTGTAACACATTCATAGAATCATAGAATCATTATGGTTGGAAGAGACCTCGAAGATCATCAAGTCCAACCGTATACCCGATGCCACCATGCTCGCTAAACCCACTAAACCACGTCTCGAAGTGCCACATCTAAATGTTTTTGAACACCTCCAGGGACGGTGACTCCACCCCCTCCCTGGGGAGCCTGTTCCAATGCCTAATGACTCTTACACTGAAGAAGTTCTTCCTAATATCCAGCCTGAACCTCCCCTGGCACAACTTGAGACCATTTCCTCTTGTCCTAAAGACAAGGAGGGTCTTAGTGATACTGGAAGTATTATTGTTAAAAGCTTTAGATCTGCGGTTAATAAACGGGGGTGGTTGCATCCGTATTCATGAGTGGGTTAGTTCTGGCTGAGTTTGCAGGGTGTAACATGACCACGTAATGCTAAAACTGGAAAAAAATAAGAATTTAACTTGAAGTGTAATTGTCATCTGCGTGTTTGCTGCTCTGCGTTGGGAGTGTCGTTCCGTTGTTTAGTTCGAATCATCATTGCCTTCAACGTCAAGTAAAGATGAGCCAAATCAAGCTGGCTGTGCTTCTGTACTCTGAAACTGATTTTGTTATGGGTTTGTCTGCTTGTCTTCCATTGTGTTGTCCTTCGAGTGGCGGTTAAATCAGTATGTTTTGCTTTCCTTTGGGTGGACTGGGTGAGGAGAATGACCCTAGCTGTATTTCTTACTTAAGTATTTTGTTTGTCTAATTATCACTTTTACTACTTTTTTTTTTT
>NW_009595183.1:18970-42482 GCF_000690535.1 Cariama cristata | reverse complement strand
ATTATAGGATTTATATACAAAGACAGGATTTTAATTATGTTTTTGTAACTATGCAAGATTTTTTAAATTTATTTACTTCATTTTTAAATATTATATGCACACAAACTTTAGAAACTAGTGAAACGCTGCAGATTTGATTTACTTGGTTTAGAAAATACTACAGTATATCTGGCATATCATGGGTTTGTTATTGATCACTAACTGAAGAAGTGGAGCTGTAGTACATATTACATACAATTTCAAACAGAAAAAAACCCCACATAATACATTGTAGTGATTAATCAGCATCTATCCTTAAAAATACATACTTCAACTACATTGTTAATAAACAATTAAAAAAGAAAACTAAAAAACTAACAAACTCCAGCATCTTTGAATATTAAATGGAATTAAATAGAATATGTAGATTTATTTGACCTACCAATTGATCACTGCTTCATTTATTAATATGCTTGTTTCTCCTAAGAAAATATACGTCATAGACACAGGCTATTAAAGAACTGTTCAGTGTGAAGGCAGTTTAAAGAAAATTAAAGATTATTTAAAGAAGTAGAAAAAAATTTAGAAAATATGTAACTAGTGCTTTTTCTAAATTAAGATCACCAGTCTATTTAGAGAGTTGGAAGTAAAAAAGATCATTAATATATGAGAATACGTAACAGTAAGTTTGGCACAACTGTTACTCCTTCTCACTATATGAGAATGTGAAAATATTCCATGAAACTGAGATACAACATATCAGCACATATCACTTTCTGGAAGAAACAGAATTGCTTGTTTTAAAAATATTTATAATCATACAGATGGAAATAATTGAGAACAACAGTTTGTTTAAACCAGAATTTATCACTTAGCGTAGTAGTGGGGAAAAGCACTCATTACATTAAGAAACAATTACATGAGATTAAAAACTTCTCATTTCAGATTATAAATCCTCACTGACTGATGAAGACTATTCAGGAACTATTCATGCACAGAAGATGATTCTATATCTGCCCGTTGTCACTTTCCTGAACTTTCCTCTGATGGGTGCTGTGATTGATAGGATACCATGACAAATTCACCACAAGTCCACTCCAAAGTAGAAATACTATGTCACGCTGATACTTGAGCGACTGTCATAATTGAGGAATGCTTTGAAGTATACTGATAACATGAAAATGCTATTATTATAAGGATACATGTTCAATTTTGGTTACAACACTTGAAATATTTTAATTCTATTGCTACTGTGCATTAAAAAACATTATTTACTTAAAAGTGATATATACAAATGTGACATATAACAAATATTTATATATTTTATTCATGTATATATAGTCATTAATATTCACATTAATGTATATTCATATATTGATACTCATATATAAAGCCTATAAACAAATATACTAATACATATTAGACTATGTCTATACAAAAGATTAATGATGAGAAAATGATAAATTCATGCAGAATTTATCAAATACTTGAAACAAATCGTAAGTTATGTTTGAGGGACAGAAAAAAACTTAAAATGAAATTGAAACTACTTCTGTACACAGGGTACTAATTAAGTCAGAGTATTTAAATGTAGTAATTGTACTCTCTCTCTCTTTCTCTCACTCTCTTCTGTCTTCTCTTTTTTAAGCTTTGCAGAGAAAGAGCTGCTTACTCATTTCAGTAGAAAGAAATTTCTCAACTTCCTTGGGTGCTTAAGTGCAAGAATATTTTAGACCCCATCTTTGCATATTACTTTATCTTTCAGTGGTAATTAACAGAGTCTTAATCTGGCTAATGTTAATGACCACTGTTCTTTCTTTAAATCCCAGTTAAACCAAGCTTATTAAGGGCCAATTAAAGGAAGTCTTATGTGATCTGAATAACACTAAGACCAATTTTTAACAGTTACAACTCTTTATTTTGGATGATGATTGTGGAAAAAAACCCTTCTTATTATGGCCTTTGTTTTAAAATAAACTGTCAACAGCTATTGGGAAGGATGAGGAATCTTACAAAAAGTCAGAGAAATACCTGAATTTGACAAAATGCAGATTTTCTAAAAAAAAATAACTATGTACTACTATTTTCCCTCCTTCTCATAAAAAAGGTAACATATTACTAATTTCCACTTAATTTTTCATAACCTTACAGCACAAAAACGGAAAAACACTTTCCAATAACTTTCCAAAAAGTGTAAACAAAAATGGTAACAACACAACCTAAACCTATATTAACTGAGCACCACAAACAAAATAAAAACTCGCTCATCATTTGAATAGGAAATGGAACACTTCTACCTAAATATGAAAGAGTTAATCGGACTTTCTGGTTTGGGGACAGTCAGGTAGTTTTCTCACTGCTTAACTGAATACCATTTTTGACTCCAGACTTTTGAAAAGCTTGCTGGTTCCACTTACGTCTAAGACGACCTTTTTACAGACACAGTTATAAATTATGTCCTACTATTTCTTACGTATCTAAGATTTCACTCATTGCTTAACTTCTCCATTACTTCCCTTTCATCTGGAGAGAAGCAGTAATGCAATCTGACTATTGCTTCTAGCTATTAAACAAAATATTACTCTTACTGCTACTATCTAAAGTCCAAACACCCTAGAGCTAACTTCCGCTGCAGCAAGTCACCACAAGACAGGTCCTTTGCGTGCTCTGCAGCACACAACAGATCTAACTCCACGGTGACAACTCTTAAATTCTGCAGCAGCAGCCACAAAATCCATGGCAACATTAATTCATTATTGTCTCTAAAATACTCTTCATCCCTACTTTCCCACTCCTGTACAAACATATTCAGTCATGACTCATAGCAGAGAATATCACTGACGAAAAATTGATGGTTATTTTTAACAATAAATCCTGAATTATTTTTCTCTGTGCTCCCTAGATAATTTGGCTATAACAGCCCTCGGACTCTAAAAGAGCTCTGCACAAATCATCTTTCTATTCTGATACCAGCACAGAAGAAAACTTGCATCTGGACTCTCCAGCTTTCCATGTCCCACTTGCTCCACTCTTCATCAGGCTATCAAGCTCGCTTGCATCACATTCCATTTTCTATTTAGTTATAAACTGGACCCCAGCTTTAAATTTAGTGTCCTTGTTCCTGGCTCCACGAGACAATACAGCTGTATTGCAGTTGTGAACATAATTATAAAACCAAAACAAAATCCTTTTCAAAATCGAAAGCAGAATTTTACAGAAAATGATGTGGATACAAGAGTACCAGGCTTTGCTCTACACAACTCATGCGATAAACCGACAGCTGTCAGCACTGCTACTGCAATAGGAAAGTATACAATTTTTCGAAAGTAATTATCAAGCAATGATGAGGGAAACAGAGGGGAAACAGAATACTGCAAAAATTGTATCACATCACAGCAAAACAGGAAGAGGGCGGTGACATCGTAAAGGAGTACAACAGTACTGAAACAGAGGTCGGCATGTCATAGCCAAAAATTCAGTTCTATGTGAGGTCCCACCTATAGCACTGGCCACGATAAAATTTGAAAAATACAAATAAAGTAAGTTTAATGTTATCCCCAGTCATTCCTGTTTGTTAATCTGGCAAATCAGCTTTTCCATGCAAAGATAAACAAAAGATATAAGACCCAGAGTCTTAGCCTGTCCTGTGTACACCCCTGTGCAAATCCCACAGCAACAGCAGTAAGACAGAAAAGCTTGCCAGTCACAAAACAAAAGGGGCAGCAGATTCAGGAGTATCCTTAACCCACCAGCACTTTCCCATCCTGATCTTTCTCTTCCTTTTACTCCCTCTTCCCCTTACTTCCCCTGCCCCCCCCCCCATTTCCCACCTCTACCACTGTCACCGATCATTAGATGGCACTTTTGGATTTCAAGAAAAAGCTCTCTTCGTGCCTTATCCTCCACTTAATGCTTCAGGTGTACACCAAGGAGTTCAATCCCAGTTCAGAGAGGGTGAGACTCCAGTGCAAGCCTGGTCACTGTACTGGTACAGCAGCAGTTCTGTCTGTGCCCCATGACACCTCTGGTACGTGTGAGGATTGAGGGTAAAGCCTGAAAATAACTTCATAATCACACATGGAAGATCTCATCTGCTTTGGCAGAAGTAACTTGTGATTATGGAGAATAGAAAGTTATACAGGCAGGCTCCTTTGTAAACTCAGACCTGATGTGTAAGCAAGTGAGTACCTCTCCTGTCCTCTACAACTTAACGAAATTATTTTTTTTTTAATGAAAGATCTGTTAAAAAACTTATTTTCATAACTAAAGGTTTCAAGGGGCTGCTGGGGTAAAAAAGACAGCTGGCACTTTTCTGCCACGACCATGGAAGCAGGTGGTCTTCCAGCACGTTCAAGGAGTGGACTCTTTGCATGTCATTGCACGTAAAGACCCGGGCAAGTGACACAACACCAGTAAAGGCCTGAATTTCCCTCCACACATCTCTCATTTTTTTGAAGTCTTTCCAACATGTTGTCCTGGAGGAATAGTTAAGTGGCTGAGGTGGGGGTGGAGAGGAGACAGTAAGTGAAGGCTCCAGTTTCTTTAAGAGCCCAGCACCAAGACCTTGTGATACTGAAAGGAATAAGGATCTCCTCCCTCCCAGAAAACAAAGTAAGCTACAGGACTGTAGCAAAATGTGTATATACACCCAAGTCTCAATTTTGCAGAGTATTTAAATACTACCTCAGAAAACGCATGGACTGCAAAACATTATTCTCTGCCATGTTTGTGACATCTGGCTACCACTGTTCTACCAACAAGTCCAGCCAGACTTAAGCTGATTGATGCAGGGTCAATTATCTGTGTTCTACAGGATGATCTTCAGCATCTACTCAATATCAGAACTAAAGTAGGTCTTACCCAGTCCCAGCTGAGCTCCGGCCATCCAGGTAGGTTTTGTGCAGAACCAGAAATTAGAAATTGTTGGTAATAGGAACCTCTGTGCACAGGCACCTGATGGGGGTCTGTGTGTGGCCAGGGTGGTGTTGTCAAGGTTTACTAGTTAAGCTTCATGTCATCATAAACTATTTTCTAGTCCTTGAAGTAACACAGTAACCATACGACATAATACTTTACCCAAAAGTGCCTGAGCATGTTTGGGAGACCACTACACAAACAGATGAATTCTGCTGTTGGCATCCATGGTATCATTACTCCACAAACCATGTTTGTGGATAAAAAAAAATTACCTGCCTTCTCTTTCATATAAAGAAATTATTGCTAAATCTGATCTGCATACAAAAACAGTTGAAAAATCCTGTATATTTGCAACAGTCTTGATGTGGTATATCTCTGGAAACAAAATGAATGGGGACTCCTAAAGCCAGAATGAACCACAACAACATTACATGGATTCCAAAAGGAGAGACATTGGTTTCTCAATCATTAAGAAAACATCTTGGACCTAATGTAATAAAAGTGACTGTATAGGAAAAAAGAACCAAGCAATTCAAGGGAGGAGAAGAGAGATTTAATACAACTATCCCGGACACAAGGCTTGTGAAATTGCCTCAAAGAGATGTCCAATGAAGGTTTTTGGTGAGTTCTGCAGAGTAGATAGAAGATGTGTTATCCATAGTATCACCTGCTTTCACTCCATGAGGTGAAAAACTAGATTAAGACCTTCAGTCTATATGTGGAAAAGACATGGATTATTCTTTCAAAGACTCTCCATCTCTTATTGTTACTGACTTTCCACTTGCTAATTTAAACTTCTGGACAAATCTTCTTCTGTCCAGATCTTTTATCTGTCTGCTTCGTCACTCTCCCTCCATGTAATTGGGGCATGGGAACTAGAGATGTCAGGTTGGTTTTTTTCCAAGGATGCCTCAGGACTGATTGAACAATTACTACTGGAGTCATGAAGGATTTTTTCCCTTTGGAGTCTAATGGATTTTAAAGCATCTTGGAGTTTTAGTTCAATTGACAGGAAAATTTGGAACTAATGCAAAGCCCTAGCTATTCCTTCTTAACTTTGGAGAACTGCTAGTAAGCACATTGGAACAGTAAATGAAACACAGAATTTTGCTGGCAAACTTTTGCATCTGAAAAAGGTACACAAGTCTCTCTTTGGTAACTTTTGCCTTGCTGTGGGAAGAAGGAAGGAGAGAGGATACTCAAATACCTTGAAAAGAAGAACTGAATCCTACAACAAACTGAATCCTACACACTTTATTCCACCCTCTGGCAGGCCTGTGTAGCTGGGGAGTTTGGGAAGGTTTTCATTGTTACAGAAGCTTTCCAGTGTTAAGTTAGTAAAACTGCAGCCTGCTGCTTAAATCCATTCCTGTGCCTGTCTTCATTCACTTGAGCATCCTAATCAAGTGTCCATTTAAATAGACTGGTGGCATTTTGAGATGCCAGCCACTCACATAAAGATGAAATCTTCCATTGTGGAGTAAAAACAGTTAGCTGCATAGATAAAATATTCACATATAAAAAATAGTACCAGCTAAACTCCTATCTATGACTCATTTCAAACTTAGTATACTTCATAGCAGAAGATGAATTATAGTGCTCCACAGAGGTAATGAGATACAGAGAGGGGGGAAACAAACCACATAATAAACAAATACTTAATATGTAACTTTTAAGACCTGATTTTTTTGCCATCTAATCCTAAATATTAGCTTTAAAGAAGGAGACACACTAAAAAAATAATATCATAGGTAATCTATAGACCACTTTTGGCCAATTTAAAGCTCCAATGTGTATTTGTTTTCTGTATAAATTTCTTTCTTATTATTCTCAATAAGATACTCTCAGCACGATAAAAAGAAGGACATTACCAGCAGCGTTTTCAATCATGGGGGCTATATATTCAAGAGCAATCAATAAAAACCACACAGGGCTTGACAAACAACTAGTCAAAGGAATCATTTTTCTCAGATACTTAGCAGCATCCTTTTAAAGTAATTGCTTTTGGTCAATGTTACCCGTTATCATTTGGTCTGCTCTTTTTCCAAAATAGAATGGATGTCATTTCCATTAATATTTCAGCTGTCTATGTAGGTTTTCAAAGTGCATATCCCATAAAAAAAGCAGGATTTTTGTTTCAACTTCAGTCAACTAACAAAGAACTCTAAAATGTTATAGAATGGGCAGTGTCACATTATCCAAGCTAAAAGGTAATTTTAAAGAAAATGATTACATAATATAAGATATCGTCTGCCCTCCTTTTCACTCCACATGAAACTGTAAACTCCAGTAAAGACAAATATAAAGGACAGACTTCGGCCCAGTCAGTCCATGCTAGAAAACAGTACCAGCAGACAAATATGTCCAAAATGCCACCTAAAATAATGAACTGAACATTGCTTCATTATTACAGTTTGTTTTAGGAAATTTAAGGAAAATCTCACTACTGAAACCCTTGTGTTGCCTAACCCTGCCTGTGACAGCAGGGAAGTAGTTGCCTTGTGCCAACTGATCATTTAAAGATGTCCACAAAATACTGAAAATACCCAGCATAATCTGTAAGTGTACAGCTGGGATACCAAATTAGATTAAGAAAGGCAAAGAACATATCTTTTCAGTTGTAGTAAGGCCTCAGAAACTGTCTAGTTATGCTTTGTACTAAATGTTCTGGCACACTGCCAAGGCACTTCCAAACATTTCTGAGTTCACTTTTCCAAAGAACTCTTTTAAAAATCAATTAGTAGTGAAAGTCTTTCAAATGCAAGTGTTTTAAAATGTCAAGCTTGTATTCCCCCCCCCCCCCCCTTGTTGTGCACCAATGGCGGTATTTTGAAACTTTTATATTAAATTAATCATATTCTCTAATTAAGCCTGTAAAGAGAACAATATGTGCAGGTAGTTTAAAATGCATATAACAAAAGGTCCATCTTCAGAAAAAAAGAAAGAAATAAGGTTGAGAGAGAAATGCTGTAATTTTCTTAAACAAGGATCCCCAAGACATTTGTATTGATTTCAGGGTGATAAATGTTTTCATCATTACAAGGCAACTGTAGAAGAAATGAATACTCTACTCAGAAATTCTTGGATTGGGATATTTTAAAAGTATACTGCATAAGGGTTTTAGAACTTCAATTATAAGTGCTGGAAAGAGCAAACAAATGAAATAGAAACTACTTTAAGTATTCATCAAAATACAGAAGTAAGATAAAAAATAAAATTAAGAACACCATCCGCAGGGCTTTCTGATTATCAGAAAAAGATAATCTTTAAGGAAAGTAACTTCTCAGGGGAGTTTGCCGCACAATGAGGCATACACTTCAGTCTTCCTGTTGTTTTATGTATATTTTGGATGACATCCCTACCACATAACAAAAGTGTTAAACGTATATTTTGTCCCTATGTCACATAATCTGTTTGCTCTGTTTCATTCAGCTAAGTGCCCAAAGGTTTACATAGATAGCAATTGATTGAAATCAGTTCTTTATGTGTAACACATTTATATTAATTGGTTTGTCCTTTCAAGTTGTGTTTATCTCTTCATTTCCATCACAGTTTCAAAGGTCACTCAGTTCCATTTATAAATCCAACATGACAGAGATTAGTAAAAGAAAAAAAGGAACAACTAAATGAATGCATCATCACACAATCACACATCTCACAATTCATTTATCATATTAATAAATAAAGCTGTCAAATGCATAGTGCTAAGTTTGTTTGCTATCATCAAAATATTTCTGTCAAGAGAACTTAATCAGCCCTTAATCAGTTTATGTATTGAGCTAAAAATAAGCTACAAAATATTGAGGATATTAAGCATATTAAACATTTGTCCCCTTGATCCAAGACTGCAACCTGAAAGTTTCGTGTTTATGGTTTTTTTTTTAAATTCCTCCACAGTTGTCTAACAATAAAGTTCATCCATTTATATCTCCACCTCGGCAATGCACTCTCTTCTGATTGCTGAGATGAGGCAGTATGATGAAATCTGAGATAAGAAGATGTGAGACTGAAGTTGCTAATAAACAAGGATGTTCTAACTATTAGGAAGGCTTTGGAGGGGGAAAACTGCAGTGACAGAGAAACTCTTTTTTGTTTAAAAATATATATGACAACCCAAAGCTCAAAATGTCTTAACTATTGACATCTAAGCTATTCGGGAGTAGGCTTCTCTTGTCTTGTAAAAGGCAAGCTTCACTCTGAAGTGAAGTAAAATTAAATTTAAAACCACAATTTTTCTTTCTGTGAATAGGAACTGCAGTCCTACAGTAGTGTACATGAAGAAATAAATTAGAAAACATCCAAATGTAATTTAAACCTAAATGATTACAAGTCATGGAAAGTGCTGTTACCTGAGTACTAAAGTGTACTTTTTAAAGCAAGCCTTCTCTAAATCTCCCTAGAGAAAATTTTTCACAAGGATCTAAATAGCTAAAGAGCCTGCACCCCATTCTGGTATGCAGTGTCTGCAGTTTGGATCTTCAGTTTCAATGAAAGTCAATGGCAGTGGCAGCATCAAGGTCTGCAGCACTCCATATTCATATGAAATTTCTTCATCTTTAAAAAAAAAAAAAAAAGCACTATGGGGCTTTTCTCTTCTAAACAGACAGTTGTATACAGATTCTGTCACTGATAAGCACATCAGAAAGCAAGAAAGAGTCAAAACAAACAGGGAAAAACTCACATTTTGCAGCAGTGAAGAGATCAAAAGAGGTTACCTCTCCCTGCTGCTGTCCCAGGCATCTCCCTGGACAGCTGGTCCCCCCAACTTGAAATACCTGCCTCCTCCGCAACAGCCTACAAAATCTCATGCTGGGAAATGCCAGAGCGTTCTTTCTTATTGCAAAGATTGCCTTCCTCTCTTTGATCAGCTGGAAAGAGATGGGAGATGATCACCTCCATCACTCGGAAGAGTCACGAAAGCATCAAATATTGTCATTTATTAGGAGTTTTTTTAGTGTGACAGGGAGAGAAAGACCAGAAAGAAGAAGATGTGAATTTGAACACCTGGGGGCCTGAAGCAAAGACAACAGCCTGACCAGGTTTTTCTTTATATAAATACTTCTAGGAATTTTAGGTGACTTTTGTAAAAGTCCTGCAATGGAAATGTATGGGAGGAAAAAAAGGCCATAGTGCAGTACTGTTTTTTTATAAACCTGGCAGCATTTTGATCAGTATGAACAGAATTACTAAAAAATAAGAAATACATATGCATTTTGTACAGAACATTGTTTTCTAAAAATATATTGATGACCAATATGATGTGTAGTGTTCTCAAAATGGTCACAGGATTAAAAGTACAACTAAACCCTTTCTTCAAATCTTAATAAAGCAATTCTTAAGTCTCAGAGAAAAAATATTTTTAAAAAAATCAACATTTTGGAAAGCTCATCAGCCTAGTGTGCTTTGATCCCTTGAAGAGAAAACCACTATCTGTGGTCTTTCTCTTTTTTTTTTTATCCCCTATGCAGATTACAGGCCCCTAGCCCACAAATGACCCCAAGGAAGTAAGTACACTTCTTGGCTGAACAATTTATCAACAGCTTGAAGTGACAGGAATAGTGATTCAATCCTGCATTTCAGCATATCAGATGTAGGCCACATTCCTCAGTCTGCAGAACCAGAGAGGAAAAAAAGTCCCTGTCGCATTTGCCCTTTCATAGAGATGGAAATATTATTAGAAAGGACATAAACAGACTAATTAAATCACAGCAGTACGGCTGAGATGACAGCTGGTACAGCGTGTGACTGAGCCGATCCATATCTGTGAGCAGGAGGCACTTCACTTCCAATCCATTCGCTATTAGGTGCTCTCAGGCTTGCTGTGCAGACATTAAATAATAACATATCATTTCCAAGGCTAAAATGATTCAAAGAAATAAAAAAAGGATTCTAACCAAGAAACCTTTTGTGCAACAGAAAAAAAAAAAAAAAAGAAAAAAAAAGGGGGTGGCGGAGAAAAAATAATCATTTACCATGCAGTTCTGTTTTTGAGATAAAGATGTAATAATGCCATTACCTTTCATCAGCAGGATCCTTGAAAATCAACAGTCTTTGCTTATCATGCTGTGAAATACAAATAGAGCTAAAGGCATGGTCCACAAGGCACTGCTGCAGCTATATTAACTAACAGATCTGCCCTTTGTGAAAGAAACCGTATCCGTTTCATTAGTGCAGACTCTAATTCAAAACTGTTGAAAATGAACTGCACATACTGTTTTAATAACAACATTCCTAGTCGTTATCAAACTAGTAATTCTCTCAGCGCTGAATAAATGCAAGGGTCTGCATCTCGATTATGGCCTGCTGTTAAAGAAAATCATGTTAAAATCCTTTCTGTTCCCTCCTGTCCGGTCCATCAAGTATTACTATTGTCTCCATCTCCACTGTCAAAAATACACATGGATTTTTCAAGGTACTGCCAATTGTATTTTATGTTATTCAGCTTTATTTTTTCAAGCACGTTGATCAGTTGATATGCGATTAAGACACCCAGAGGGTCAGTTGTGCAACAGCTGCCTCCTCTCACCTCACTCAGAGTCACAGGGCTGCACCTTACAGGTGTGTCGACTCCAGGCACTTTTGTTTTTTAATGCAAAAAGAGAAAGGGTTAGGTTCACTGAAAACACTAAATTGCTTCTGCAACCTAAAAGACTGTATGAGGTGGTGCAAAAGCTACATTTTTAAGAGGTCTCATGAAGCTTCCTCCTTGGTTTGAACAGAAACGTTACACAAGTCTTATAGTACTTTCTCCTGTCTATAGCCTTAATTCTAAATTTTTAAAAATATCAAATAATACCCTATCAAGTATATCTAAGAAGAAGATGGTCAATACACTTCACGAAAAAATACTTGAAAGTTTAAGAGCTGGTTTTCTAAAGAAGTACATAGTCCTGTGGTTCCAGTTTTGAATATTCAGACACAAACTGGACTGGTAGTCAAGATCAGGTTGCAAGTGGAAAATTTGATGTCTGTATCTGAGAGATGTAACCTAAGAGCATGCTCAGTGCCTTGCCTGGCTCGTCAGATGATAAGTTTAAAGAAATCAGACGAAATTCTGACCTCTAGGATAAACTGCCTACCTCATCACAGGACTGGATCTGTCCCTTGCTTGCCTGTCCCCTCCCTCTTCTATACACATTACTTCTTTCCATATAAAAGATGTTATTTCACATTCTGATTTTTGCAGCAATACAGCCTTCATTTATCTGCTTTATCACATAGATGTGTTAATGGATTTCCTGATAATAAAAAGCTGAAGCTCTAAGACTTGAATGCAGACTTCAAGACAACGGCAATGTATCTACAGGTAGATCCTGCTGACATTGTTGATGGGAAAAGGCCTATAAAATGGAGTTTTTAAGAAATGTCACAGTATGCAATTTCCTACATGTACAGACTCAATTAAGAAAATTTCTTACAGCAGATGCCTGACTTAGGCCCTATGGTTGCCTTTCCCCATTACCTGCACAAACTCCAAAAATGCTCCCTTAAACATAGACACAGGCGGGTACATACGTGGGTAAATACAGCCCTAGTGTCTAAAAAATAGATTCTTTTTTTTCCCCTCAGGATATCCTGATTAAACAAAACCCTCCAGGATTTAACTTTATCAAGTTACCTTTAAGCTCAAAATTAGATGTTGCCTTGTTCGCATCATTCTGAAACAGACACCCCACAGTAAGAAAAGGATGCCTTTTTCAAATTCTGTTCCAAGCTTTTTTTGGTCCTTTGTGCTACATATGAATGAAAACAATAATTCTATACTGCTTCAATGTCTACATGACTATATAGAAAATATTTTTGATGCACAATATAGCACATTTACATGTCTATAACACAGGAAAGATACATACTTTCATGATGATAATTCAATTCACATGTGAGAGAGATGTTCATTTGTCACATATTCCACTATAGACATTATTTCCTAAAACTGAACTAATAAAGTTCAGTGTTTTCTTTTAAAAATGAAGCTTGTAATTAATATTTATGAAAGATGATCCTATAGACTATCCGAACTACTTAGCAAAATAAGGTCTGCATTAAGCTTACATTTCTCAATATAGCACATCCATAGTATCATGATTAAATATATTTACTGCTGATAACAAATAATGTCGAAACAAAACTGAATAAAAGCTTAATAACTTCATTATTTTCATACAAGGCACTACTAAAAAGGAAAACGGCCATAACAATAAAGCATGTATTTTGAAAAAAATCACATCAAAGATTAAATTATCCAACTATTTATCCAATTAGCATCATCTTGCATGGAACAGGAAATAAAGTAAATGTGATCAAATAATATAAATAGCTTTTTTTTTTTTTTTAATCTTGCTGACAAGACAGACTTAATCGTTTAGATTTTTCCACGAACTTGACACAGCTTCATAGCAGGTCCAGAGCACAAATGTCATGCAGGAAGCTTTTGCTTTTGCAGTTTTATAAGCCTTTTCTCTCAATGTGTCTCACCTAGGTAAAATCACTTTTTTCAGAAGCGATATACCTATACCATCAGAACAAACTTGTGAGTATATTTATATCTAAATAGTTTTCTGGGTGAATACCTAAACTTCTCACCTAGTGTTTCTGAAGAGTAGATTTTTATATTTTTTTTTCCTTTTCCATTTCACTGTGGTTCTGGCACTATTTTGCCATTACTGGATCACTGTCTTGGAAAAGACCTGTTAAACCCTTCAAATCTTATTCCAGAAAATACTAATTGCACGTATTGAGAATGAGATTCATTCACTGAACTTTCTTTACGTATCTACAACTCAATAGTCGCACGACTAAGCACTTGTAAGGTGCAATTTATCTGACCTACTTTTGCCATCTACTTTAGGATGAGATGGATCACCCCTACAACTGCTTATTTCTGTCTGCTGAGTCTAAGGTGACTAACTCAGATGTGAGTACCTACATTTGTTCCAATGAATCCCACAGTGAGGATTTAATCTAGATGAGGGACTCACCGCTATAACACAACTGACTGTCCAACATGAAATGCTGAATCTTCGCTAATAATTCCCTTAATTTACTAATGTTCAGATCGTAACATCCAATTCATTGCCTTGTTTAGCAAATTTAACAATCAGCACAATTAAAGCCTAGGGAAGTAGATCCAGAGAAATTATATTCTCAGTTGGCAGACTAACATTACATTTTAGCTATGAATTTCAAGTTGGTTTTTTCACATGCCATCATGAAGACAAGTAAAATTCCAAAATGAAGTTTAATGATCTGATTAAAACAAATGATCTGTTTCTGGTATTCTGTGCATTCCTGAAGTTCCGTTTTATGAAAGCATTCCTTTAGCTTGAAATACAATGTGCTCAACATAGCACATTTGTCCTTAAGGCTGTATGATTATGCCTTTGCTAGCACCTAGACAACACTTTTCATCCAGAGATCTCAAAGAAGTTTACAAAAGTAGACACATGTCACTGACACGCATTTGTCTTATGTCTCATGATGTCACAGTTGCATGCATAGTCTTGTCATTAAAAGAAGTGTTATATATAATACAATAACCACTAATATACTGCAAATAATCTTTCTGGTCTGAAGTTACTGTTTATCTTATTTTCATTTTTGCAAGTCAATATTTTTAGAAAGGGAGCACATCCATTCACCTAGGAATACACACATTCAGTTTATGGTAAGAGAAATATAAATATTAATAAAAGTACTAAAGTAAAAAAAAAATAAATCAGTGTTTAATCTGTTAAACAATAGAAAAATTCTTATGAACTACTGATACTGTCATTGAACTGGAGAGAGTTTGAGAACAAGCTTGCTCTGGCTTTTTCACCCTATGATTTGGAATCTGCTCACAGTACTGCCAGCTTAACCAAAAAGGATTAACTCTCATATCCAACTGAGAACACAGATAATTCTCAGTAATTGGTAAAAAATGAAGATGAATGGGGCTGAGAGATAAGGAGCAATTAGCTCATCAGCAGTTACAGCTGTGCACTCAATCCGGATCCATCTCTTGAGTCTCGGCCCCTTTTAAAGAACCCAAGCAGAATAAGCACAGGACGCCTCCTCCCAAAAAATTGCTGTACCTGCCCATCATTCCTCTCTCTTCCATTTTATTTCCATGCTATACAAAGACACCTGTCATAGCATTCTGTGTAAATTACTACCTCTCCCAGGACCTGTATCTACAGCCAATCTTCTTTTACACTTTAAAAAAAAAAACAAAAAAAACCAAACACACAAAAAAAACCCAACACAAAACCCGGAAACCAAATGACTACTGTAGACACTCTAAAGTTCCCTGTCAATCGTTTCATTATAGCAGCATCATCTGTTTGAAAATATAAGCAATTCCCTCATCTAATTATAGGGAGGATTTGAGGTTCATTAACATTGCCAAGGCAGAGAATCAGATGTGCAACTGCAGAGCTGTGCTCAGTGGCCTGCATTCTCTGTTTCCTTTTATTTGCTTTTTCAAGGTCTCCAAGACTTTTTCCTGAAACCATAAAAGTAATTCTTTCCTTCAAAATAGACACATGTGTTTAGAAAAAGGAAATGACTGTATTTTGTACTGTTCTATTATTGGGCAAGGTCACTGGAGAAAAATAATTTCACCTAAAACATTTTATCTCTGATTCTGGATGAAAAAAAAAAAGAATAATAGTATGCAAGCAACTGTTACTTTTGAACAACAGATTACAGGAAACCTTGCATTTGTCTCATAATTTTAAATATTGCAAGGTAATGCGGATGAATAGGAAACCTAACATGCCAAGAAAACCTCTTAATTTTCAACACATTTTGTGGTTGTTTATGGATTAACGTGCTCGCCAAGTGTAAAATGTTGCCTTGCATTTCCTAACTGTGTTTAGAAACTGAGAACACCAAAGTCTTCATGATTGCTTCACTTCCTTAAAGAAATAATAGCATTTTTTTTTGTATGAATGTGGTTTAAACAATGACATTTTCTTGGGACATCTGTTTTGAGATCACATTTTGAATAGATATGAACTCATTTCCTACTAAGCAAGTAATTTACTATTGTTGATAGTTGTTTACAAGTTTTATGAGTCAGATTTTAGCAAGTGACAAAGGTCTTTACAAATCCTTTGAGTATTCCCTACAGTGGATGCATAGTGTTTTCATTATATAAAATGTTTGGGAAGTAAAAGTATATGGACTGTTCTTCACTTCCTACCAGTTATAGATAGCAAAGTTTAGCTCACAGAAATAGCTTTAAACATATTTATTTTCAAAGGCTTCTATCTTTTGCTGCTACAGGTTAATAAAGTATGATAGCAGGGCAGTAAGTACTTAAGCAGCAAGGAAACAGTTGACCTGCTCTACCTAGCCACTGCTTCAGAGCATTAGATGGTAAATATATAACTGATCCTAATATCATCCTAAGATGTTAATATGACAAAGAGTAGAACCTCCTCAATGAAATTTAAAGTTTGACCTTGTCACTCTCTTTCTTTTAATTCTGCAATTAAATTTAAAAAAAAAAAACAAACCACCCCACAACATGCAGCATAATCTTTTTTTGGTTTGCTGCCAAACTGAATTCATTTTTTAAACAAAAACCCAATAATTTCTCTACTGCGTGTTGCATGTAGAATTGCCACTAAAAAGAAACCAGGACATTTTTCCTTCTTATCTGCAATGTAGCTCATATCACCCAAGCTGTCACAAGACAGTACTTGATATAAACAAGAGATTGCAAAGACATCTCAGTAATCAATATTAGGATGGCTACAGTATGGAAGCCCCAACCACTGCATATCATTTGTCTCAGCATCTATTTCTATGACCAAATGAAGCATTAATTCAAATCATAAATCTATGGTGATTTAAATCTGGGAATGAGCACCTGCCTGCTTTAATGATTTATTTTGTACATTTCAGTAAGCAGGAGATTTGTCCATATGAACTGACAGGTCACCTTCAGATGCCAGTAGCAGACTGTTTATCACCATGCAGACTAGCATCTCATCTTAGCAAGTAAATATTAAACTAAAAGAATCCAATTGATTGTGGATGGGGGAGAAAGGCGTTGCAGCCATATATTTTACTCAGTGTGCTAATACCTCACTTTGATTCCTCCGTAATTTCTTTTTTTTTTTCCTTTCCCCGCACTTCTAAAATGATAATTCTTGTGGGAGGATGCAAGCTCAAGGTTACCAGCAAAACTGAGGGATATAAAATAATTACTTATTAGTATCATTGGCTTCCTTTTACTCCTTTCACTCACTAACCTTTTGGCCATTGCTTCAAAGGACCAAGTTAATAAATTTGTGTAGTGCTCTGTGTAATTATACAATGTTCATCTACAAATATGACTTCTATAATTCACATTAAGCATCTGATTAAAACCAAAAAGCAAGACAATTCAGAAGTAAATCTGACAATTCAACTCAAGAGCCCATATTTTATTTATCTTTTTTTACATAGGCATTGGAACAGCCTGAGAACATGGTATAATCAATCCACATACATTAATATACCATAACGCCTGTTACATATGGGCTAAGACGTATCAGTTAAGCTTTCAGCCTTGCTATTTTGTTTGTTCCTTTTCACTTTGGTCAGGTACATAACATAATCTAAAATATAAACCAAAATCAGGTTATTTTCTTTTGTTTTACTCCTTTCTCCTGCCAACACTCAGTAATGTAATATTTCAAATTCATGCCTAATAACCCATAATTTAAAACATTACCAGTATATGGACCTGATAATATTTATTTGAAAAGACATAAATAAACATCTAAAAAAAATGCAGCAGAAAAAAAAAAGTACACACCTACTACAAAGCAACACCTTTGAAATACGACTTCTTGTCAAGATAATACAATATGCTAATTTTCAAAAATGCAACTAATAAATAGAGACTTAACCCTTAGTGAACCTAATAATACCCTGACATTACTAGCAGTAGGAATCACTTCTCCGATTCCATAGGCATAACAACCGACACGGGACACGAGATAGGGCTCACTATAAAAGAAATAAATAAATGCAAACTATTTTTTGAAAACCTCCATAGGAAGAGTATAGGTCAAGACCGGATGCACAGACAAGCACAACGTATTTCCAGAATCATTCCTCATGGAATGGAGACAACTGGAGTGCTATTCACTCTACTCAGAAGAACCTTTTTTTTTTTCTGAACAAAATGAACTCAATTCTTCATTCAGTTAAATCAGGAAATTAAGTGAAGTTAACAAGTAAGTTAAGGGTCTGAGAGGAAATTTTGACAATGACAATAAATAATCTTGCTTCGCTGAATTTGCCCTACTAAAATAGATAGAATGTATTTTCTTAAACAGGGAAAATGATTAAGCTGTGTAAGAGCAGATTAGTTATCTAAATTATGCCTCAAACAATGATTTCAAAATAGATTTTTTTTTCCTTTTTATTCAGAGGAAATTCAGATATTGCCTCCATTCACCCTCCTACAAATACTTCACGTGGTTTAAACGCTGATTACCTGTTAAGTTTACCATTTCCATGGATGTACAAGTGGTTTGTCACTAGAACTGCTAAGCAGAACAACAGTTCCATAATCCACTATTTGAACATTTTATTTCACATAATGTATTCATCTAAGTCGGAAATTCAAATCTAAACTAGCTTCTAGTTCTAGTAGAGAGAATCTTCAACCTCCCAGTTTGCATTTACACTTTTCACTCTTTCTCATTACTTCACTCTTCTTTCGGTATGTTAGGGGCCACCTGGTCCTTCCACTTTGTTTCTACCTACCTGTCTCCTCCTCCCAGATTTCAAAGACACCTGCTCTCTGCCTCCTCCCGTCTTCTCTCCAAGAGGACAATCTTTCCACTAATATTCTAATGACTGCATGTGTTCGTATCTGAGTACTAATACATTCACTTAAGACTATTTTCTTTGCCATCACAGAGGCATTTTTTTAAGTCTTTCTTTAAAAGGAAAACAAAAAATCTGGTCATCTCCTTATGCACTAACGCATACATATTGTTGTTACTTAAAATAGTGTGTGCCTAGGTGAACCACTTCTTTGAACTGCAATTCACATTATTTCTAAATAATAGCCTACTGATGACTACTGAACTGTACGGAAACACTGTTCACAAACACGTATTTATTTATGTTAAGGCTAGTACATAACTCTCTAAGACTAATTTCAAATGTATTTAGGAGATCAAAAACTAAAAATTAAACAAAACTAAAGAGCCATAATAAAAACAAACAAAAAATCCCTATCTTAAGTCACTTTATTCCAATATACAGCAATCTTGCCTGTAGTCTTCTGAATGTACCTCTTTGTCATTGAATTTCTGTTGCTGAGTTAATACTGTCTCAACATGATAAAAGGAGCCAATACAATGAAATGGCATAACAAAACATTTTACAGCAGACACACACAGATGATTAAAGATTTAATCAACAACAACAAAAAGTTATTCTAGCTTTGAAGTATGCTTTAGCAAAACAAATCGTCCAAACAAATGAATAAAGTATACTGAAACAATTCTTTTTTGAGAAAGAACAAGAGTTGCTGATGGCTGCTTAAGAAATGGAAAAACCTGTTAACTACATTTTTAGAATGTGTTTATTAAAATAAAATATGATAGGAACTGCAGAGCACGGCAATAATTTATTGCGTATGTATGTTTTCCTTTTGTCACAGGGCACATGAAAGTATGAAATATTTTGCTTTCAGGCTTGTGTTCTGAATTACCTAAAGTCAATACCCAGCACACTGAGCAGGAGACATTGTTAAATTTTACTTTGACACCATCATCTGTCACCCCACCTGTACTTTGAAAAATGAACTCTAAGCAATCAAATCACTTTCTTTCATGGAAAATATTAACTGCAGTCTGCAAAAGTAACCTGCAAAGGAAAGAATGTTTTTGTAATAGTAACAACAATGCTGAACGCTGCTGTAAAGGTCAGATACAAAATAAAACTAAAAACAGTAAGAAAAGGAAAAGAAATACGCAAGTTTTTACACCAAATCAAGGACTTCAGAAGGAAGTTCAGAAGGACCACCATTTTAACAAAATATCAGAGCATTATAGACATGTAATAATGCTGTGTCTGAGACTTACCAACACTTGAATTCAGATCTCCATTTTCAGAGTCTGCTCCATGCTGGTTATTATTTGCATGATAGTTGGACATAGCTTCCAATTTAATTTTTTTCACTTTCATTGCTTCTGCTATGGCAGCATTGGTAGCAGCTGCTGCGGCTGCAGCTGCTGCTGTCAGGCCTGCAAAGAAGTATGAATAAAATTTAATATACATTATTCTATGATTCTTCATTATTGTAGGGACGAAGACCATTATTCCTCCTTCATGCTTGCTACATAACGAACAGAGAACATTGCAGAACATTATTCCTCTTGTTAGATTTGAACGTTATCAAGTAAAATGTTTCACATGGTATTTAGATAGTTACTCCTATATATCCACCTAAAACTTAACTTGGTATCCAGTAGCTGCAGTGATAATAAAAGCATAACTAACCGCAGCTACAAATATATGCTTTCAGAAATCTAACTTAGCTTTGAAATGATGTCTTAAGTGTCTGGCTATGAATAGGTGAACATGTACATAGTTGTACTTAGAAAAAAAAAACTTTAGATCTCAAATGTTCGACATGCTAAAGAAAACAGAAAGAACAGGTCCATGATTTCTATTTATGAGTAACAGACGAAAGAACTCAGACATTTATTTCTCATTTCACACATAACAGCAAGGAAATGTGATCATTTTAGGAAGTGTTTTTAGAAAATGGTTAGAAATGCAGAACACTGGTAAAATACTTTTTTTGCTTTCTCCAAGGCATTAAGGTATTCATCAATGAGAAGAGGAATTATTAAACCCATGCAATCCCAATCCCAAAGCCAACTTCAGGCAACCCAAGCACTCTTCCTATCAAACCAAATTTCTGAAATCTAGCCATTTAGAAGAATGTTCTACAAAAATGAGAAAATTTCTCTTCGTCAAAAGCAATTAGAGAAACGGTCCAGGAATGTCTTCAAAACTCAAAATTACATACAGTCTTTAGTCAAAGATGCAAGCATAAGTTTTTGCTCTCTTCCCTGAGGCAGGATAAGGCTTCTGCAGTCCCCAAACCCTGCTGCTACCCACTAGGATCCCTTTGCCCCAGCCTGGGTGGTAGCAGAGAGAAGTCCGTGTCAGAAGTTCACAAGAGCTGCCTACCTCACACGATTGATCCAGGGGGCAGAAATAGAAATTAAAGAGAATGAAATGTAAGAAACGAAAGAGAAGGCATTAAACTAGGTAATTTTTATGCAATTATGCAATCTCAACCCTCAGCCTGTGATAGCACAAGCGGAAAACAGACCTGCAGTCACTTTGAATCAAGATTCTTGCCCTGACCATGGAGAAGGTTTGAAAAAACTCAGTGTAATTAGTTTAAAGGTGCCTGCTTGTCTTATTTTCAGCTACTCTGAGAGGTGTGAAGTGTCTTACGGATCTCAGGAGGAATTAACTCCACAACTTACTATTCTAGTGGGCCAAGGCTGCTGCCCAGCATAGGAGGAGTGCAATTTAGCAGGAAAGACCAAATAAGCAAATAATCCCATGCTGCTGAGGTAAATATTGCTACCACCATTGCTTCCAAGGGCCTCTTGCTGTACCCTTTGCGTCCTTAAACGGAAAATGAGTCCACTCTTGCCATGTTTTCGGCTAGTGATGCAGAAGGACAGAAGGTAAAATCCAGTGGGGAGAAGGCAGAAGGTGATCAGACATCAGGAAAGCAATGAGGTGGCATAAGAGGTGCCTTTGAATACACTGTGGCTTGACTCAAGGTTGCTTTCCCTTATTTCTTTGCATGACCACATAAAGATTAGCAAACAGTTCAAGCCTCCCAATGCTCCTCACAGGGTTCTAACTTCTAACACCTCCAGGTGCAACGAGAATTACCAAGTATGCGATAATTACATTCTGCATAGGCAGATCAATAATATTTAGAAAACTGCTATTTCAGATAGAAAAAGATGTACCAAAAGCCAAAAATCAAATCAGAATATGGATAAATATGAGGGTTTAATTTTATTTTAGCTTCTGCTACTATTACAAATTGTGTGTGTTCTGATCTTAAGAAGGTATTGACAATAACATGGATTGCTTCCAGTGATATTTTTACCTTAGAGGAAGGATATGAAGTTATACATCATACAAATTTGGTTACAGTCCCTAAATTAGGCCACAGAAAAAGGGATGGTGCACCTCTGAACTTTGGTTTGCATCCTGTGTTCATTAAACAATACAATAACCTATACTTCCTTTTTTTTATATAGATCACTGACAAGCTAAAACTAGCATCTTTAAAGAACAATCCTTTGGAGGAATATTCAAATACAATATAGGGAATGAATATAACAGCAGGTCTCAAACTTTTGGCTGTGATTGCACTCCCAGATCAACAGTTTTTAAGTGCTTTCAAGAATCAGAGTAAATACCTTATTAAACAGACACTGGACATAGGACTTGTGAGCCCACCTGTAAATATGATGTCTCACTGGGGTAATGAAACGGGTTGCAGAATAGCTAAAATACAAACTCTCTTTTGCTACAAAATTTGCACGAAAGTATGCTTTGGTACTTCTCTCCAAAGTAGGCCATAATGCTCCTCTCTAGGGGAAGTCATAACCTTTGGATAGGGACTGGGAAAATAAAATAGATTGCTTAGTTCTGTAGTACAATTTTTGCAAGATAATGCTTGTGATAACAAATGATAATTTAAAAAAGCAGAAATTAAACTACTAATTTAATTCCTTCTCTCATACAACTGCGTAAGTGATTGAAATGATTACTTTGCTATACAGCAATTAATTTACACTACACGAATCTGAAATGCATGTCTCGTATAAGCACCAGTGTAAGTGGAGGGGGGGGCGCGGAATGTGAGTAAGGAATAATCCTCAGAATTATAGTTTAATGCCATTCCTCACAGCAATTGCAGCCTACAGCACAGTTTCTGCTTTACTGTTACTTTCTCCTATCACTTGACTGTCATGATATAGCAAAGCAAGTGGCAAGGAAGGTCCCGAGCCAGTTACTAGAACCCCTTGCATTACAATCACTGGTGCACTGTGGTATACTGTGGTATGGTATAAGACAAAACTTTCTCTGTAGCACAGGGCTGGACTTCTCTCACTAGCCAAGGCAGTCAAATATATTTTAAACAGAAGAGGTTAATAAGCTGCTATGTATCTATATGCATATTTGAAAATATTGAACTTTAAAATTCAAGTATGGGCATATACTTGGGTAAATACTTGGGATTTTTTTTTTAATTTGTTGTTCAATAAAGCCTTTTGACCTAAACATTATTTAGTAACACTTTACTCTTACAACAAGTAGCCAAGGAATTTCTGAGGTGCCCACTTTTCTACACTACAGAAATTTTATCTTCAAATATGAGATAACCAGAAGTCATCTATAAAGGCAACTGAAATGAAAGAAATAAGGATCACACCAAACAGCCACTTAGATATTTTTTATTCTTTACAAGTATTTACTTGAACAGTTAAAAAATATCCAGGCCAAAATATTCAATGGATTAAAGTCAATGGTAGTTGTCATTAATATTCTGAAATTGATAAGTTGGTTA
>NW_009595183.1:0-18939 GCF_000690535.1 Cariama cristata | reverse complement strand
CTGCTGATTATGCAGTGAGACAGGCAGCTTTATAAATATCTCATCACTCCGTCGTCACACAAATTTCATCGACAGTGCTCATGCACAGCTATTAGCAATATGAATCTAACCATTACAAGAGGAAAGAAAATCGAACATGTGGCATTAATACGCAGTCCTGGTTCCTAACCATCTGATAGGCAGATGGTGTAAAGCGGATTCTCCAGCTGAAATGAAGGGGCACATCATTTAAAACCTTGTTTGCATTCTAACTGATATCAGTGCCATATTGATATACATGATACATCATGGCAGTATTTGAACAATCTAGTTTGTTTCAGTCATAAATGTTTACAGCCTTGTTTTTTATCTTCAGAAGCATGTTCTGAAAAGCGTATTTTTAATTTATGAAACCTATTGTTTACTTCTGTTGAACCAGAAGATTAGCGAAGAGCAGGAATATTAAATTATCACAACTACAGCAGTATAACTAAGATGGATGAATAAAGTATGGTTTTTCAATAAAAGATGTTAGTAAAGGAATTAAAAAATTAGCCTAGACATTTTATGCATTAAATACATTTATTCATTTAAACCTCACAGCTTTTTTCCCATGTGACATACTTAGAACTTTAATGCTTTATAAAGCTATTCATTTAAATCTCTTACTGCGTGCAATTAATCTTGTCCAACAATTTAATTCAAAAAGCAAAACATCAGAAAGTAAAGTTCAATTCAACCATCATGCTTCTGAAGTAATCTCCGTATTGCTGACAGTTCCTATAGACTCATCAGCAAAAGTCTGTTCAAGGTGTCTTGTAGGAGCTGTATGAATTTGAATTACAGCTCAATTGAAAGCTCTCAAAGCCTTAGTAGGAACTCAGGAACAAGAAGCAGAACACCAAAAGAAAGCGTGAATGATCCTATCCTACAAAGACCTTCTCTCTTCTGTCACTAGATTACTTTGGCCTGTTGGGTGTGTTTGTAGCTGTTAATTATGTTAATAAAGTTGCAGCCTGCTGCCTCTGCCAAATATAATCATAAGCTTTCTCCTGCCAAGTTCTAGTCTAATTTACACCCGTGCGACTCTACCGAAGTCAGAATTCCGTGGGTGAGAATGAGACCAGAAATATGCCCAGTATGTGTGGTCTCCAATGCTGAAAAATTGTGAATGAAACGGAAAACAATGAAAAAAACACAGCATCTTCAGAAAATAATTCTATTTTAAAAGCAAAATGCCAGAGAGCACTGTCATATATCACAACAGATTTTCAAAATGTGTACGAATTACTGGTGGGCACTAAATCACATCCAGCGTTTCAGCCTTACAACAACTACTATTCCCTGCCTTGAGAGAGAGGTCTTAAAACTTTCAGTTTTGATGGCATAAGCAGCTTACAACACACTCTCTTTGTGAAGGAAAAAGAAAAGGACCTATAAGTGTAACTTTTTCAGCCTCAAATATGTCTCAAAATACACATTTTTGAATTGTATGCCTCAACTATCCTGGGACAACTTACAAAATTATTTAAGTAATTGATCTTAATTCACTTTTAACTTCCTTCACATAATGCTGCCAATAGTAATTATAATTCCTAACAGTTATTCTAATAAATAATTAATACCTTAATACAACAATAAATTACCTTCCTTTATAGATACCATATATATGCATATTTATGGGTACATAAAAAAGTACAATCATATATATATGTATTTTCACAACCTCTTTCTTTAGGACTTTGAGAACATTTTCAAGATACCGTTCCTTTTCCATCACAGAACAGGCAGAAAAACAAAATACGACTATCAGCAGCATGTTACACTTAATTTCATTTATTTGCTGGAAAGTTAATTCTGCAGAAATGCTTTATTCATTGCATGGGAGGAGGTCCAAATCTCATCTAAATTCTGAAAGAACTCCTTTCATTATTTCAAATTAACGCTTAATCCTTTTTTCTTATAGTTTATTTCAAAGGTACTGACTTGAAAATAATTCATGTATTTTCTTGACTTAATTCCAGATTTCATATTGAGGTTCTTACTTGGGCAAAATTCTTACTAAAATTTGAAACTCTGCCTGAGAAAGAAAGGCAGGGTTACTTCCGAGGACTTGACCCTGATCACTGTAGATTACTGCACTGGTCTCATGGGTTTCAGCAGTTCAGGTACAAGTTTTTGGTAGCTTATTACGCTGCTGCCCAGTTCTTTCAAATGAAATAGGATCCTAACCTTAGTCTCTGCTCTAATGGGTGTTTTATATAGTGCGATACATAAAACAAGAAGGTGAACACAATCTGAAGGAGGACAGAGGTCTGATTACACAGACTGGATTGCAGAAAGGGGAACTTCAGACTACACCACAATGTCCCGCTAAAATATATTGAGTTTCATTAGTAGCATTCTTTATGTATAATGTAGGTCTGGAATCTCATGGTTATCCAGAAGCCTTATTTCTGTCAAGCTGTCTGGATCGATCCAATACAACAATATTTGTATACCCTGAAAATTTCATTACCTGTTATTTTGGGATAATCAAGAAATTCTTGTCTGGCCCTTCTAGCTGTATTTTCCTGCTCAACTTGCATGGTTCAGCATAAACTGCTCATCCAGATAATTTTTTAACATTTTTAAAAGGGCTATTATTAAAGGAGTCATGTAAAAAAAAAGTGAAATAACTAACCGCACTTTAAATATTGTTCAAGAAGGAATACTTAGAAAAATTCAGCCATGTGATCTGGTTTAGACTGGCGCAACTAAAATGAAATTGCCAGTCTTGCACTGGGAGAAAACCAGTGTATGTGAGGCTCAAACCATCTGTTGTTCATCAGTCTAATCAGACCTTTTTCCTGTAACTACTCCTAAATTGCAATATGAATTTTGAGGTCTTGGTATTGCATTTAAAATAAACAAGCAAAGGAGCTACATTTCCACAGCAGTCTTCAAATCTAAAAATCTTTTTACTTACTATGTGTCTCTGCAATTAATAACACAGTTGCAGAAATAAAACATTAACCTATAAAGAAGTGGTGTCCTCTTGATTTATTTTGTTAAAAGTAGATAAAACTCAAGTATTAAGACTGTATTTTTTGAATGAGAACTACTGGCAGGTTCAACGATGCTGCAAAAAATGTGTAAATGTAATTATTTTATCATTAATATCTGCAATTTATGGAACTGATGGACTTACATTTCATGAAGTTATTCTTTATTGTGGATTTATTCCTTTGTACTGAAGAGTAAAAAGTGAAATCATAAAGTGCATTTCAAATACCACAACAAATTACTAACTGTTATAGCTTAATGAGGTTTTGTAATCTGTGAATTTATTATTGGCTTGGTGCAATTGTGACAGAAATAAACAACGTATACAGCATAACTGCCTGACTATATTGTAGTTTTCAGCAACAGTTTAAAATCCTACTGGAATGCATACAGCATCTCTATAATACAATTAAGAGACAACATTCTTTCTTTAAAAACAGTCATCTTTTCAAAAGCAATAGATTCTCAGTTCTCATTCAGTCTGTTGCATTATTCATTTCATGTGCAACCTCATGCTGGACCATAAATTGTTACTTTATCTAATCAAAGGCGACTTAACTCCACAGAAGGTCAAAGGTTTAATTTTGTGAAGTATTATCTTACGCTATGAGTTTAACGGAAAAATAGAAGAAGAAAAACAGCCAAGAAACTGGTAATAAATGAACCTTTATTGCCTCAGGCATTGGCCTAGTTAATAAACTTTCATTGAAGGTTTCTTTCAACTGTTATGGACAATGAGGTAAAAAAAAATCTTAAATTACAGCCATGTGTGACTTTTAAAGCAGGCATTCTTTTTTATCTCAACCTCCTCAGCTTAGGAAAAAGACAAAGAGATTGTCTTCAATTTCTTAACCAAAAATGTATGCTTCTAAACAGATGAAAAAGTGCAGATCAAGCCCTTCTAAAAGTAGAGGTCAGCTTTGAACAATATAAAAAATACTTTTCCTTAAGTGTCAAATTTTGATCCACAATCTCTTTAACCAAATAGTATGGTATTCAAAAAAAAAAAAAAACAACTATGTGGGAAGGGAAAATATATATATTAACAATATATTATGCTAACAATGATGCTTGGTTCCTAACAGACTTTCTGTTTTACATTTGCATTGCTAGGGTGCAATAATGGCTCTTTAGTTTAATAGAATGAGTTATTATGGGAACAACTTCCCTGCACTTTTTGCAGAACAGAACAGAAGTTCCTTTCTTCTTTTTGTGTGTATTATCTCATGTTCTCACAACACTATTCTCGCTGTTACAAGAAATTAAAAGGTTTAACATAATGACAGTTACTGGTAGTTATTGGTGTTGCGTTAATTTTCTTTATTTAACATTCTTAGATTTGAGTAACTACAATGCCTTCTATTGACGTATTCATTGAGTCCTCTTTAGAGAAGTATATTTCAGTTTGTTATACAGTCAAAAACAGTAAGAAAATCAGTAGTACTTAATAAAACCTTAGCTCTTAACTTTAGTCTAATTTAAAACTAGATGGACACAATTAATGAATTGTAACACTGCTACAATTCAAAAATACTGAAAGGACGTGTTCCTGCCTGTAACAGCAGTAATGTAGCTAAATACTCATAATCTTTCAACCAGCAGGAGCTTTTGTAGTTTTTTTTAATAAAACTAATCCACAGCTTGACACAGATCCTGGGGTAACGGCACACAGTTCTTTGATTAACTAGTACCAAAACACTGTTGAGGCAGCCTGGTGCTCGTGGAAGGAACCCGTGGAAGTATGTCTCCCTACAATTTCCAAGCTCAGCCTTGCAAACAGAATTGCCAAATTCTTTCCAATAGACCCACTGTAGTCCAAAAGCCTAATCACGTGTGTGAAATTTAACTTACTCATGTGTGTAAGTATTTGTGGCATCAGAAAAAGTTCAGAATGAAATGAGATTTTTAGCTATGGACTGCAGGGGTGCAGTTTTAGCTTTTACAGCCTTCTGTGGGATGGATGTGCCCACAGAGAGGGACCTGTTCTCTGGGTCCACACACACAAGAAACAGCCCACCGATATTTACTCAAGGTATCAAAGCCTTTGTGGCCTTTGTGGCTTTGGTCCCAAAGCAACATTTTTGCCTAAAGGAAGCAAGATTAGATTCTCACTTTTGGTGTACAAAAAATAGTCAGGTATAGGCTTGCTTCTGGCTCCTGCCTTCTCCAAGAAATGAAAACAACATTATTCCTACTCAATAAGAGAAGGAAAGTAATGTAGGGCTTTAGCTGCAAACAATTGCCTTCCCTAAGTAAGATGAAATATTATCAAAGCTGTTCATGAGTGTATCTTCAATAGATCTTTATAACATAAACTACTATTTCAAGATATTTTAAATAAAGTTTTCATAGGATTATTCATTAACAGTGTAAGAATATGCTACACCTATAAATAAAAATTAAAATATCCTTAAAGAACAATTTTGACTCTGTTTTGTTATATTTAGCTTTGAAGTAAATATTGTTTCCCACCCCACAAAAAACAAAACAGAAACCATTATATACAATATATACTGACAAATTCTATAATATTCTTCTGATTGCCTCTCTGTATTTGCAGTGTGCAAAGCAGGTTGCACCAAGCATTACAATGACAGAAGTCAGTACAATGCTGGAAAAAATCCCAGAAATCCACTGGTTATTTCAAGGCATATATATCATTGTTTTAACACAGAAAATTGGGTAAGAGGATTTTCACATTTCAAAATGTAAAGAATTCACCTGTAAGGGTCAGGAGAGTCCTCTTTCCTCCTCCATCCCTCTATTCACTTGAAGTCTTATAACTTCAAGAGCTGCACTGTGGCTTTGGGGCTCTTTTTTTTTTTCTTTTTTTTTTTTCTTTCCTTTTTTAAGTTTTGTCAGATCCATTATGCATTACACTGCGCCAGAGGCAAGGCATGGGGCTAAATGTACTATTACAGCACAGTGATAGCAGAGTATTGTACTGTGATGCAGAACTGTGATACTGTACAAAGCAGTTGTGATAATGACTTACAGGGAACACTGTGTAGTCCTGTTTCCAGATGAAAAGGCAGTCAATTCTTACAGACAGCCCTCTCACCTATATGCTCTACTTGTTGCACTGGGTAACAGGACACTAAATTCCCCGGGCAGCGCTCTGACTGCCGACAAAGACACTAGACAAATCACTCTGTGGCAGCCTCTTACATTTGAAGGCACCCATATCTCTTTCCAATAGAAACTATGGTACGACAGTGGGATGATGTGCAATTGTGTCTTGTACGAGCACTCAATCAAAGCATCGCCAAATTATCACCCCAAATCAAGGGTGTTCTCTCAAGTTCACAGTCTTGAGGGCTTACTATCAAAGTAACATCTCTGATTGCTTTTGGTTTGTACTTCAGAATTGCCTGGTACTCAAAAAGTAAACATCTGAAGACTGTTAACAACGTTAAAGGGGAAAACGTCGTATTTATAATGTGTACATAATTACTGTATTTGGTTATAATATGAAAACAAACATGCAGTAACTTTTCTACAGTTCCTACCGCATCAATGTAACTGCAGTCTGTATTACAAAAATCTACAGCCATTTGTAAAGTCAGATTTACACACGTGATCATACATGCTTCCAAAAGGCATAATCTTTGAAGCCTACAGCTGATTGGTACCACTGTCTACGTCATTACAGACAAATATTCAAACTGCACCAAATATGTAAGCATAAAGGGGTCCCAACATTGTCTTAGGCAGAAACCCAAGAAATCCTCATGACATCATGTGTAAAAGAGACATTATATGTAGATTCCTAATAATACTTTGTAAAAGATAAAATTTTAGGTTACTATGCTCCTCTCAAGTCAGTGGTGACAATCAATAGACAAAATATGACAACAGTTATTTCACAGATTCTCCATTTTGTAGGGAGAACTAGATTATAATTTGCAGTAGATAATTTAATTAATATTTTCTTCAGTCATTAATGAACAGGCTATCAACAGATTAGGATTTTCACAAATCTATCTGTTACTGGAAATCACTTTCCTCAACCTTGTCAACATACACATAAGAGTGAGATGGGACGTGAGTTTTATAATTTCTCATTCCTCTGGGTTATGACCTTCTTTCTTACCATTTCTAAATTCCAAGTTTTAGACATTCAGATTGGCAAAATGGACTGCACATTTAGCACAAAGTGAGTAATAGAAATAACTGACAAAAATTTAATTAGTATCCAGATAATAACTCCCTTTTTCTATCCCAACTACAAGTAATCTAACTTCAAGCACCTGCAAGATGCAATCACAGCAATAACAGTATCAATACTTAGCAATGAGAGTATCCAATGGAAAGAATATCTTTAATTTTCCAAATAAAAATATGCATAGCCTGTACAATGTTTGTGTATTTCTTTGCATTTTCTAGACATTACTAGTCTTCAACATTGTAACTTCTAGACTAAAACTTTCAGTATGAATAATTTGAAAAAATGGCACAGGAGCATTGTTACTACTTTATCTTAGAAACCAGAACATCATGCTAGTGAGTTGATATTAATGTTGACTTGAAGTCACTTTGGAAGGCACACAGAAAGCTACTAAGATTGCAAGTATGAAGTGTTGATTATAATCAACATTTGTCACTACACAGCCCAAAGAGTTTGGTGGCCACTTCCCAAAGTGAAATAAAGAACACATTTGCTCCAAAACATGCCAAGTGGACTCCTAATGTGCAGAACTCTAAACTTTTTCTAGCATGCATAAAATCCAGAAGAAACAAGGAGAAATCACTGTGTTGTTGCAATTCCTTACATTGAATTATTGAGTTTCTTTAAAATTGAATTCTTGATCACTAGTTAAGACTTGTTAAAACACATGCTCAGTTTTGGAAACACAGGAATTACTTTTTATAAGAATGCAGACCTATTGTTGGGTTTAATCCTGTGATGTGCCTACAGCCCATAAAATAAAGGAAATTTTTTTCTGTCAGTGGTTCAAGAAGTTTATGAGACATTTCTAGCATTCTCTTTGTTTGTTCTGTTCTTTAATTGGATGTATTAGTCACATACTGTATTTCTTTGCCAAGCTTGAAAAAGAGTAGTTCCTCCACCTATCAAACCAGATTTTCAATGGAAATAACAAGCCACAAAAGAACTGCATTTTATCTACACTGCATGCTAACCAATGGGTGGTAGAGTGAGGTTTCACATAATAAAGGCATATGAATCAACATGAGTCTGTCCTTCCAGCAATAATATTTAATAAAGATGCCATTATCATCTACAGATATATTCATATATGCACAATGTAGCATCATGATCAAATCTGAAGAGTGTACATGCATTTGTATTTACATTTTTCTTGTTGCTGTTGACATCCTGCCCTTCCCAACTACAGAAAACACATTTCAAAACTGGCACTATAACGTTGTGTCAACTGACCATGTCTTTGAAGAAAAATATCTACAAGTAGGTCTTTTTCCATTCTTATGTTTTTTGTAAGAAAGCTTACATTGCAGGAAAACTTCAGTGAAATTTAGAGAAATGTTCTACTTTCATTAGAAACTGCTACCATTCAAGCATAAGTGATTGATATTCCTCATATGAAAGAGCATGAAATACAAAATGAGTTATAAAATGGCTTTAGTGCATGGAAAAAAATTTGCCTCCTATGATGTTGATGATATACAGGAATTTTGGATGGATTCATACTTCCAATCTCCTAAATGAACAGTTTGTTGATATTTCTACACCAAACTAACAGAACGTCAGAAAACCAATTGTATCCTGGACTGCATCAAAAGAAGAGTGACCAGCAGGTCAAGGGAGGTGATTCTCCCCCTCTACTCTGCACTCGTGAGACCCCCCCCTGCAGTACTGCATTCAGCTCTGGGGTCCCCAACACAAGAAGGACATGGACCTGTTGGACTGAGTCCAGAGGAGGCCATGAGGATGATCAGAGTGCTGGAACACCTCTCCTATGAAGTCAGGCTGAGGGAGCTGGGGTTGTTCAGCCTGAAGAAGAGCAGGCTCCAGGGAGACCTTACTGCAGCCTTTCAGTATTTAAAGGGAGGATGGACTAGGTGATCTTTAAAGGTCCCTTCCAACCCAAACCATTCTATGATTCCATGAAATATCAAATTTATCAATAGGACCAAATATTTTTTGCATCCAATTGCAGCATCAGCTTGCCTCAATCTTACCCTTTCAGCAAAGAGATATTTTACACAGCATTTTTATTTCAAGGTACCATATAAACACCAAAAAATTAAACTTCAGTCCAATTCAAAGCTTCTACCTCTGTGCTGTTTCTCCCTCAATCAGTCCTTCACTAACATTCAGTGTTTCATGCAAGTGTTAACAGAAACAATAATATCTGCGGAATGCCATTAACACAAAACACTTCACCATGTATTTACTTCGTTTTTCTCATCCTATGTGTTCATACAAAAGGCGCAGATGCAAAATTATGGAAGATATTTCTTTCTAGCAGTAGGGTCTGGCTTTTTGACAGATTCTATAAACAGTTATTTTGGCAGCTTTAGAGATGCCCCTAGGTCAGTCACTTGGTTAGACAGCTGATGGCCTGTCTGATTCTCCTGTCTGCCATTTTCTTATGATTTATCTTCAGTTAGCTGTAAATTAAATCCAAACAGATCATTACCCCACACCTACAAGACCTCTGCTTAACCACATGTGCCAAGCATCCCTTCCACAGAAATCCTTAGTTGATAGCAGGAAGAATCTGAAATGAGACACTAAAAGAAAATATCCAAATAATATCTGAAGGTTTTCAAGTAGTTCACCCTTTTAGTTAAAAATATGATTGTTCTAACAAAAGAACAGAAGAAGAAATTAGAGGCTCTTGAATTTTAATTCTAGTATTACTAGAAGGTATCAGATATGTCATCTACATTTTAATTTTATTCCCATCTACCTATTAGATGGAGATAATACTTAATCCTTATAGAAGGATTATGAATATAAATCAGCCATGAGTTGTACAAAGCGAGAAATGTAAAAAGTGCCAAGTATGTATTAATACTGTTTTAACAGTCCAGGTTCTAAATAGGAATAGAATAGGAAATAAACAGTTAAGATTTTTACTAATTTAGCTGGAGTATTTTTCTTAAAACCATCAAATTAAGAGATACAAGACTTTTTAGAAATTTAAAATTCAGGTTAGTATATGATCAATTCAAATTCTGAAGCAGGAAGGGAGTAAGTTCAATGGTTTAGCAGTTTTCCAAAAAAGATCAAAACACTTCTCAATTTGTGATGATTTGTCTTGATTCCGTGAAAACTACTTAGGGTTTATTAAAATACCAGAAAGTTTAAAAAATCCCCACCCTTCTGTTCCTACCTGAGCTAGTTAAATGTAAAATGTTCTCTTTCTAAACCACTGACAATCACAAGACGGAATATAATGATTTTACCTTATGTTTGTAAAATGTGACTAGTTATTTTTTTGTTGACTATAAAGGAAACTGTATTCTGAAAAACAGGATATTAAAGATTAAAAAATATACTTCTAATCTACTTGTACCATAAAGCCAACAGATATTTTAAAAAATGGTCTGAAAAGAAAGAGGAACAATATGATTATATAATAATCTTTCCATCATTTACAGACAGGAAAAAACAGGTGTATATTTGAGAACTATTACAACAGGTCACCTGTTCAAGGATACAGTAGGAAAATACATCATTCTTTATCTCCACATTAATTTTGAGTCAAGAACATATTTCGTAAAAGCACATTCTCAACTTTGTTTCTAATCCAAAATGAAGGGTACACACACAAAAATGAGAAAATTAATGATTGTTTTAAACAGAGAAGTATTAACATTGGGGAAAATTCTCATGCAAAGGTCCATCCAGCATAAGTTAATGCATTAAAGCCTTATGTGAACAACAGCCTCTTCAGTTGTTGCTGGGTTTTTCCAGATTGATTAGTTCAGTTAATCCTGGCACAGACTTTGTTCCTCTAAAATGCTTTTATGGATAATATCTGACAACTATAGAAACTCTCTAATTAAGTCAAAACTATGCATTTTCATGTGTTCAAATGAATTGTTCCAAGCAGGTCAAGTACTGCAGACCACAAAGTAATACCCAAAGAATATCTTCTTTGAAATACTACTGCCTAATTGAAATACGCAGATATCTTTCCATTTTCTGATTTCATTACCAGCTTCTCTGGTAGCCAAACATAGACTTTAGGGCAGGTTCAGTACTCCCTTAAAGCAGAGTTTTTTCAATATAGAATTATTTGTCTTTCAAATTGTTAAAATACAGCTACAAGAAGTTATTAAAAATTCAATACATTAGTTCTAGTTTCCAGGGGTATCATCTGTAGATATATTTTGGAACCCTGAACAAATAAATATCATTAAACAGCACACACTGTCCTCAACAGCCCTAGAGAAGAAAGAAATTACGATTAATTTTGCAGGTCACGGTTAGAAAATATAGGCAGTTCTGCCTGGGGTAAGTGAGAGGTGAAGCCATGAACTATAGCTGCAGTACTCTAATTCCTAAAACATTAAACATGTTGTATGTACCTAATCTGGTAAACATAATGGCTATGAGTTTTCTTGTTTTGTTTATTTTTTTAAATAATATACTATGTATCTATAATGTGGTTTTTTTTAAATAATACAATAGGTATCTTGCAGTTTTAGTATATGCTATTCCTATTGTATCATTCCCACACTGATTGCACCCCTGTCTTACGCATTTGGAAGCAGTATTTTCTTTTTGCTGTTGTTATTATCATTTGCACCTTCAGTCTTCCTACACATTCTTAACTTTATCAAATAAGATGAAATTTGGAAAAAAATGAAAATAATATGATATAATGTCCAAAATGTATTTTGGTAGGATCAATACATTTTTAACAGTATTCAAACTTTATTTTCAGCAACCTTGTAGTTTTAAAGCTAACTGTTTTAAGGATGTTTGAATTTCCTACTGAATTATATTAAAAAATAAATTCTACCAGGTAAACCAATTCTCATAATAAGTATTTATGCTGTGTATTTATGTTTAGTTACACAGTATGCTCCTGTGTATCTCTAGAAATTAATATTAAGCCTACGGAGTAGAGAGAGAGATTTTAATTTGTAGTTCAGAAGCTGCTGACATTAGGCATTAGACCATAAGTGGGTCAGAATAAACACTTAACATTCAAATTTAAATATAATATTGTGTAATACAAGAAGATCTATAGAGTCATAATGTCTGAATACATTAGGTATGATGATAATACTTCTATTGATTTCAGTCAGTTAAAATTATGAAACTAGATTACACAAATCAATTCTTGGAATACAACACAAAAGCATATATTATTTCCTTTACACTTTCAAAATAAGCTTTCCAAGTGAGATTGACTGTAACTATTTCAGATTGTAACTAAAAACAAGCATTAATTTTCTCAACCTCACCTAAAAGAAGGCTTATAGTAGTCTTTCTGTTATCTTATGGTTGTCAAGCTTAACAGTCTTTTAACCATCTTACAAACAGTTTTCTCCATATGATCAATTATTTAAGACTCTCGCTCTTATATCATTACATCTGCAAGGAGAGGAGGTGTTTCAATAGGAGGATCTACCATTAAAGACAATTAGAGAGTGGCCTGTTTCCTTTTGCAGAGGGAGGACACTCACAAAACGCTGTAAAACATTCAAGAACACAGTTTCTGGTAATGTCTTTACAGTTATACATAGCTAAATATTTCATAACTTCTCAAAGTCTAACAAAAAATAAGGCATTGGCTATTCAGGCTGTCAGGCATTGTGTTTTTCTTTGCAGAGAAAAGTGCTCTTCTGTATATTTTTAAATCATTTCTACTCCAGATGGGAATCAGACTGTAGTCTTGAAATTATACTGCTGTAAAAACATTTAAAAGATTACATTTGTCCAGTATCACTGTTACAGTAACTAAAATAAATTTTTTAAAAGGCATTTTTGAGAACGTATGTTAAAAAATGAGTGGTGATCCAGAACATGGAATGTAATCAAATATGCAAAGCACAAAGCATGTATTCAAACCTGAAGTGTGAAGCAAAGTGGAATTTGCATTGTGAATGCAATAAAAACCGTAAATCAGTTCTTTAAAAGCAGAAGACAACAGTCTAAGCTAAGGGCTGCAGGCATCACATCCTAACCGGGTGTGCAGGATACTACAGATTTCCATCCTGGAATACAAGTTAAAGATCTGCGAAGGAGATTCATACTCCACTGTTGTTACCAGGAGGTAATTATACAACAGTATTTCTAATGATGGAGTCCCAAAGCAATGCTTCTCCTCTTCCCAGTGGAAAATATCTTTTGAAGCAAAGAGTGGCTGTGGGATTCAAGAGGAGGGAAAATACATACCATAAAATATAATTAAAAATTGTGGAGGCTGCCTATGACAAGAATAACCATAAAAAACAGATACAAACCAGCTGGCTGTTAACAACTCCTGAGTTATAAAAATCTTAAACCTGCTGTAAAGCACTCAATTCGATTTACATAACCACAGAGCTGACATTCCTTTTAGGCTCCTCTGCTGGGGATTATTTTGACATGTTTTAAGGCAGCATAAAAAGCAACTGTGAAAGGAAGACATGTATCATCTCACATAAAAATTCATTCTTGCCTTAAGATTGGACTTACAAGCTTTAATCCCAGCATCTTTACTAAAACTGGAAAACATCTTCAATGGCTACTGGTGATTCAATTTTATAACATTATCCCTTTGGTGCTCATATTTTTGATAAAATTGATAGTGTGTGTATACACACAAACAGAAAAAAATCTATACAATCACAGAAGCTTAAGTTTTGGTATTACTGCACAAAATATCAGCTCCACTAGAAAGCACTACAGAGTGCAGCATATCTAGTCTTAGATAGATGACGTTCCTAAAGACTGTGATTGGCCTTTGCTAAAGAAGAAAAGCATTTCTTAGGAACGTAATGATGCAGACAGCATTTTACACGACTAACACAGCTTGCTGTAGGGAATTAAAATAAACAAAATAAAATAAAATCAATCTTACATTGAGTGAAGTTTTGATGTATAAGTGCTGGCAGCTTACATTGCCCAGAGCACAGAATGAGTTTTGCCATTTGATAATTTGCTTGATTCACTGTGCTGCCTCATGCAGGGCATTTTATGCCTGATTTATGTTTAATCGAGTCACCTGCTTAATGTTAAGGAGGGTCACAGTTAGATAGAAGGGTTATGACCATATAGGGCTTTCAACATCTCCCAGTTTGACATAAGAAATGGGTGTAAGTGTTAGAGGTCAACCTTTTTCTTTTATTTTTATTTAATGTTCTCTATGGAATATTGCATGAAACATTAATGTACCACAAAACCAATTTGATTCCCTTTTGAAACACAGTAGGCAAATGTGGATTAGGAGACTCAAAACACTGACAAAATAAAATAAAAACAATCTGTAGTCTAAGAAATGATCACCTATATGTGATTTTTTTGAAGGATTATAAGGTACATCTTTACACAAAAATGAATATAAGTTTCCACTTTAATAGATATGCAATCAAATTTAGTCTGGTATCTGTGGAAAAAAATAAAGATTATAAAAACAAAAGGATTATAAACTTTTAATATAATAAAGGTGTCCAAATTTACTATTCAGACTGAACGTTCATCCTTTTAAACATTTACAACTGGGCATTAGGATTATCAGCATTTTCTTTCTGATAATGACAGGAAAAAATACATCTATATTCAATAAATAAAACTAGATGTGGACAACTACTACAGATTGGAGAGCTCATACACATCTGATCTTTCTGATTCAGTGTTTCAATATGCTTAAAATTACTGCAGGACATTATGTATTTTGAGATAAAGTCCTCCCATATAGCACAGAAAAAAAATAGACATTGTGCCAAATAAGATATTTAAAGATGTGTTTTAAGGAGGAACTATTACAGTTAGCACGGGAAGATGGAATTCAGCACTTACCAGTTTGGATAGCTGCATTTCCAACTTTACTTAGTACTGATTTTTGCTATTTTGGGAATAGCATTTATTTTTTAGATGCAACAGTGCAGAGTTACTAGCATCGTTGCGGGTGTAAATTCTAAAAGAATCTGGCATTGTAGCTTTAGCAAATTACAGGCAACAGGATGATACTAGTAAGCCTACTTCAGAAAACTCTGATAAGATTAATGTTAGTTCATTGGAATATTATAAATAAGCAAAGTATTTATACTAATTTATCCTTGTTTACAGCACTAGAGGACTGTAGTTCTTACACTAAAACTAATGATCCTATTGGAGTGAACATCAAGAAATACCATGTCTTTGGTTATTTAAATAGCACATTAATTCATTATCACAGGAAAAGATTTATCAGTCTTTTAAAGGCACTAAAATAACTACATGTTATGTCATGAACCCAGCTACCAGAACCCAGTAACAGACACAACTCACAGTGAATTGAGAGGGATATCAGAAGTTTTAATCCTTGACTAGAATGTGATTTGATTGCCTGCTAAATTGCATGTGTGTGACATACAACATTTTGTGCAAATAAAAAATAGAAATAATTTTATTTCTTTTTATTACTATACCCAGAACACACTAAGCTTCTTCAAATACATTAAAACATATCAATCATTTCCACAGATCCATCTAATGGACAACGTATAGACACAGTTTTGCATCCACACTTCTAAAATAATTTACCTATATTGACAGTTTCACCCATCTAATTCAACATTAACCTTCTAAAATTTAAGCATTCAGTCCAAACCCTTCACCTAGGTTGCCTATAGTCAGTGAAGAGACATGGGCATTTCCAGAGGGTGATTCATGTGGCCTATCTTACACTGAGATGTATCACTCTCTAGAGATGCCTGCTACTTTCCACGGGCTATGAAAGGAGATAACTTGCTAAGATTTCAACAGCTGCATTCAGACATATTAGCAAATGAATCTCCTCCTTGATAGCTAACTTCTTAGATGGCTAAAGCTAGGGAAAATGAGTTTTCCTCAGACAGTGAAAATATAGTGAAGATATTTACCTGTATGCTTGTCATTTCTAAGGAAATGTAATATATCTGCTGCTTTAGAATTCTATTTCTAGAATTAGTTTTATGCTGTAAAATTAGTTTTAGGCTTATAAAGAATTACTACAAAATTATCTCAAAATCTTTTATACTACTTGATTAAAACCCCCTGCTTTATAAAAGTTTAAAATATTTTAAACATTGAAATCTCAGCAAAATAAAGTAAACCTCAAAATGATACATGCTTTGTATTGGTCTTCAAAGAAGAAAACAATTTCTACTAAGCATTCCTTCTTCCCTTCTTTCTTTCAAGGACTCTAATTTTACACAAAATTTTAAAAAATAGATCCTGATGGACAAGCCAGAATAAAATTTATTTTGAATTCTATTAGCTCTCTTACCTTCTATCAGTTTCTGTCAAATATTTTGCCAGTTATTTTTTCCCCTTGTTCCACTTCCCATTAAAATCAAATTAGGGAGGCAAACTGATTTCACAATATAAACTTTCACCTTTTAACCAAAATCTAGATTTAATGTCAGAGTACATAGTGCTAAAGAACGCAAAGCATCTACTGGGTTGGGTCCTTCCCGGCTGCATTATTGATAAAATCTGGCCCACATCAGCAGTAGCAGGGTTATCAGTAGGAATTCTACTAAGACATTCAGTGGTTGGTCTTAAAAGTTACTGGCAAGTCTTGAATTAGGGGTAGAAATCAGCTGCAGAGTAGGACATCAGCAAGTGTCCCAGCCACTTTCACGTAACAGAGAATCCACTATATCACTGTTTGTGCTTTTTAATGCTGCATAGAAAAACTTGAAAATATGAATTCATCAGAGCATACAGAAAATCTCAAACACACTCAGAAAGATGTAGTTCTGTTCACTTGAGTAAACCTAAAGGGATGATATTCAGTGATGATTATAGGCCCATTTATTTCATTTAGTGAAGCATAGTACTGAGATACCTGAATTAGCATGTTCATATGGTACATGCACCACACAGAGGTACTAATTCACAAATGGAAGCTCTTTTGTCTTGTTATAATAGTGATGCACCAAGCTTGACAATGAATGATCTCTTTTGTATTGTAAACATGTTCTTAATTCCACCTTCTTGAAGGCAGTGGCAGACCAACGAGGGAGAAGTATCTGAAATTATTTCCAACTATGAAAAGAACTTACGAAAACCTACCAGTTTTCCCTCTGCTTCTGGATTTCAGGACAGGCTGAAACTGTTTTAATGTTTGTGCCCAGAAAGCTCTGTTCTCAGTAGCATGACCTCTCTCTAAATAAAGTGCTCTTACATAGTATATTTCACATGAAAAAAGTAGATGGTAACATCCAAACACAGAGAGTGGAATCCTGAAAACCTCAGCATCAAAGAGATGCCCATTGTGCATGCTGGTGAGAATTATGGAATTCCAGGTCTATAAACTGGATGGGAAAATTGTATGAAGAAAAAAAGAAAAGAGAAATTATTTGAAAAAAAATTGGCAAACTTTTCATTATAATTACAATTTTAAAAGAACAGTGAAAATTCTCTTTATATATGATCTTTAATGGGATAGGCTCTGTGAACAGTCCTTTTTGACCCTGTGTACCACAAATAATATTTTCATGCTATGATAAAATCGTGACTCTTGATTTAGCAGGTATTTTTTTAACTATTTGTTACTGTAAACACAGTCTATATTTTCTTCAGACATTTGGCAAAATGGACATAAGATGCACTTTGGAGAAATAATGAGTAATGTTAGCACTGGAAATCCCTCTTCATTTGTAACTTATTTATCTATCAGTATTTAGTTTTTAATTTTTTCTTTAAAATAACATTACCTAATGGCATTACTCCCTGATTTTCTAGATTAGTCAGGTTGGTGAGATAAAGCATTCATTATTGGTCAACATGCTAAGAACAAGGGAAGTAATAAATCTGTCAAGCTTGAAGCAACAGCATTAAGGTGTCTACAATGAAACTAATAATCTTGCCAAAATATAGTTACGTAACATGCTTCAATTTTTGGTCAGACCTGAAGTGGTCAGGCAGTTGGATTAGATGATTGTTGTACGTCCCTTCCTACTGAACTATTCTATTCTATTCTATTCTATTCTATATTTTATGCGCAATATGGACTTAAAACCAGTAACTGAAATTTAACAGAGTATCTTTGCTTTATTTTGCCTTTGTGTCTGATGAAAACACAGCAGCGTAAAGTAGAAAGGAATTTAAAGGGGAAAGAATTAAGAAGCATCTCAAAATCACTCAGTTTTGAAAAACAGGAGGAAAGGTTGTATATATATTCTATTTAAAAGACAGAGTAGTGGACAAAATATAGTGGTCTAATAAAAACTTTTCAAAGAAATGAGAAAGCATCATACCACACCCCATGATATCAATACCCCCTCATACACAAAAATGTCGATTAGACTATAATCTTCAAAATCTTTCACTTCTCTGAAAAAGATATTGAGATCTCGAAGACAGCATACTGTGCAAGATAAAGTGACTTTTGAATACAGAGATCAAGTCAAGGTAGCAGAAACCATACCAAAGTAACAAATAAAAAGTGAAACAATTATATAGTAAACTCTGGTAGAAAGAATCACTTTAAGTAACCATAGGAACAACCCTATACAAAAAGTGAGATGGAGCTAGGCAATGCGTGAGATGTTAGCATTTAGTGACTGAGGATGAAATGAGGAGCCTTCTACTGGGAGCAGGCCACAGATGGATCTGTGTTAAGTGAATAAATACAATTAAATCATGAATAATTCTAAAAGAAGCAATGAAGCAGATTCAAATACATCTCCAAAAGACAGTGTTATCTCAAAGTTATATAAACAGTTCTGAATTATACAGCAAAACAAAAAAACCCCATACTTATCACAACTTTTTTACACAAAGAAAAAAGGGTTTTC
>NW_009595182.1:0-8869 GCF_000690535.1 Cariama cristata | reverse complement strand
GAAGGTGTCCCTGCCGATGGCAGGGAGTGTGGAACTAGATGGTCTTTAAGGTCTCTTCCAACCAAATCATTCTATGATTCTATGATTCTATGACCAGGACTTTGGAGCAGGTTACCTTCCACAGACTTTAGAAACAGCTGGAATGGATATCTGACAAATTTTCTCTGTGAACTCTAAATTTTCAGATTGTTGACTTTTTTCTTTATCTATTAGAGAAATATAATTAGAAAAGAAAATTTTTATAACCTATTTTTCAGAATAACATTTGCCGTTATATTCTTGAACAACAGTCATGGCAGACCAGAGCTGAAACTCCTTATTTCTACAACCACACTCAATTTTTAAATCCTGAAGATGAGAAATATTTAAGAAGATAGGCTGCTGTCCAGGTTGGTTTTTACTTGTCTTAGGTTCTTAAAGTTCTACATTTATTCAGACATTCATCAACTGTACTGTATTTTATGACAATGCAATGCACATAAATGCATCAGTGGAGATGATCCAGATGAGTCAGCAATACGGTATTGTGCCCTCCAGAAATCTTAGTTAAAATAAACATATTAGTTATTGTTGATATGAAATGGACATACGAAAAGGACATTTCAAAATGCAGAAGGTTTTGCAGGGATTCAGCTTCTCAGAAGAGGAAGTGTATAGTTATTCAGCCCACACTCTGCTGTCTGAATACTGAAGATTTTGGAGCTAGAGGAACTGAATATGAAGAAAGATGTGCATGTTCTTCTGCAGGACCCAACACAGGTGATCATATTTCCAAAAGGCAAGAGTAAGCAATGATGATTTGCTGTTAAAAAGTTGATTACAATTTCTTACATGTATTCAGTTGTACAACCTATCTTTCTATTTTTCTGCAATATGGCCTATGATAGAGATCACACTATTGCCTATTCTGTCACAGGGCTGCATAATGTATGCACAGTCTTGTCAGTTTATTTGTAATTGACCTTGGATATTTGAGATATAAAATAAGAAAAAAATGCAACTATGATAAAAACCTTATCTATAAATTAAATTGTGTAGAGTACATTAAAATGTATTTTTTTGTAGCTCATTATTAATACAGAGAAATTACTAGACAATGTAACCGTAAATGTTTCTTGAATATTGTCTTTCTAAATAGTGATTATTATAGAGATGACTGATTACATGGGGTTTCCAAACTGATCACTGTAATACTGGTATTTATTGATGTTGAGAATTGCCACATGAAAGAGACAGTAACATTCCTTCATGGCAGGAGGTTGCACAATGCTGCTGTAAATGAAGAACTTTTTTGCATTTTATTCTATTGTCCTTGAATACGTCCAGAGGAGGGCAACAAAACTGGTGAAAGGGCTCGAAGGAATGTCCTATGAGGAGCAGCTGAGGACTTCGGGCTTTTCTAGTTTGCAGAAAGGGAGGCTAAAGAAAGATCTCGTTGCTCTCTACAGCTTCCTGAGGAGGCGAAATAGAGAGGGAGGTACTGATCCCTTCTCCCTGGGATCCAGTCATAAGATGCATGGGAATGACTCAAAGTGGCACTGCGGGAGATTTAGACTGGACATTAGGAAGCATTTCTTTACCAAGACGGTCAAACTTCCTAGAGAGGTGGTTGATGCCCCAAATTTGTCAGTGTTTAAGAGGCATTTGGAAAACGCCCTTAACAACATGCTTTAGCTTTTGGTCATCCATGAGTTGGTCAGGCAGTTGGACTAGATGATTGTTGTAGTCTCCCTCCAACTGAAACATTCTATTCTATTCTATTCTATCCTATTCTATTCTATTCTATTCCATTCCATGTTATGCTATACTATTCTATTCTGAATCATCAGCTTCACCCAGTTGCTGTACTTCCAAATGGAAAATTTGGACTTTGGGGTAAGATTTGCAGGTGTGTTGACTGTATGTGCACAGTCATCCAGTTTGGACCTTTGACAGATGCTAGTTCTTCTCTTGACTGTATTAATTGTACCGTATGACTGCTGGTTACTGAGTGCAGAGCCTGTACAACTCACCTCTTGTTGGGTTGAAAACTTCACCTCCTTGTTTTGTTTTGTTTTGTTTGTTTGTTTGTTGTTGTTTTTTTTTTTTGTCCCTTTGCTCAGGCAATCATGAATGGAAGTTAAAGATATCAAAGGCAGAAAAAGGCATAAACAGAACTCAGTGTTAGTATAAGTTTTGATAAAGGTTCAGGGGTTTTGGGTAATAAAATTTTCAATGGGAAACTTGTCTTTAGGCATCAGTACACAAATCACCTAGCACGGCACATTATTTTATAGTTTGATTTTTCAAAAAGTGTCTCAAAATATTGAAGGTGCTACGTATGTATTATCATGTAATAGTGTGAACTGAGAAATATTCTTAACATATTGTCTCCTATTTTCTACAGAAAAAGATATTCAGATGTAATAGATGTAAAAAGTTACTTTTCAGAACTGTGGACTATTAACATGAAAGTATGTGTGCCACCATCATGACATGAATTCCAGATCATAAAATAAATATTCTAGGCTTTTTTCAGGGCAAGAGATGAAGCTGACAGACTTCTAACAGTGAAATTCTGGTCCACACATAAGAAATTCAAATCTGATATGTTTAGTTTTCTTTTTACAACAGGTGTTTTGCTAGAAATTTCACGGTCTGTTGTTTTTGGCCTCTTTCTGCTTTGAAAAATTGCCTGTAAGTATACTGTTGTGAAGTAAATTCACAAGGCAGAGATAGAGATATGAAATCTCTGTTACAGGAAGAGGTTTGTAATTTCTGACTTTTTCTGAGGATAATATGTTCTGGAAAGTGTTCCTCCTAAAACTGCAACAGAGAAAGAAGAGGAAGTACATGCAATGATAAGAACCAAATGGTCGATACTTGTGCTTTGATGTACGGTGAAAAACTTTGAGAAGTGGTGATTTGCTCTCAATCCAGACCAGGAATCTGGGGCAGATTGGAAGACAATTTCCTCTCCAGCTTCATATTCACCAGACCCATATACCATAGGATGCAGTAGTTTGAAGCAAAAAAAATTGTCTCTATTTTATGGTCTCTTTCTCTTTCTGTTATTGAAGTTTTTCACTTAATGTAGTGAATTGAAAAATCAAGATGATCTATGTGCAGACCAGAAAGAAAAGGACTACTTGTGGAAGAGTGGTAAACTAGACATGATTCACTAGGCTGAATCTGCTTAGGAGAATCACCATCATTTAGCATGCACACACACAGAGAGTACTTTATTTTGATGAATTTTAAATTCTCTGCTATTTTCAGCAGTGACCAGCTGTATTTCTGTGTTTGGAGGAAGAGAAGCAATCTCGAAAGAAATAAGGCTATAACCCCTTTAAGGTGTTTGGGTCATATGCTGATTACAGCAGGGCACAGTACAGATTTGGTCTCTGCTGCTGAGGGACAGAACAATGGTGTAGCGCCACTGAGGTTGCTGACTGCACAGTGGTAGTTATTCCTGCTTATTGGCATCACACTGCTCTCCTAGATCCCCAGATAACCAATTGCTAAATTGTGCATAAACTTCCTAAGTTATTTTAAAGCTCAATGTGAAAACACCTATGTAGATAACTAGTATGCACTACTGATTAGACCTTGGCAGAAACACATTATAGACACAAAGCCACTGTCACAACCCCTAAAATTGCATCTTTTCCCCACCAACCCCACCTTCCTTTTGCCTAACTCCATTTTCAGCTTCATAACCATATAAAAATGCTGCCTATATTTAGAGCTAATTTTATATTCCTCTCTCATGAGCTTTTAGAAATATTTTACTCTCCTCGTACGATGCCTGGCAGGAAAGTACTACCTAGCAGTTTCTGAATTGGTTTGAAGCAGAAGTGTCAGCCTTATGTATTCAATTTGGCTGTGCTGCAGGAGGTTACTTTTCTTCTACCACACGCCACAGCAAGAGCTACTGGCACAGGTGCAATGAGAAGAATGTCACTTTGCAGTGGTCATTTTTTAAGTGCAGGAAGGAAACATTGTAAATGATTTTTATCTGTCATAAAAACCTAAACCTGCTGCTTCAAATATGGTAAAAACTATGAACAAAGTAAAAACAATCCTTTACAACAAAATTAGATTTCTCAAGTTAAAAATAAATAAATTTACTCAAATTTCCCTAGGTGCTAAAACCCCAGCATCAGCTGATCACTTTATAGGTGGTTAATCACCCTCCTGTCCTCCAGGAGGACAGAAGTAGTCAGAGGATTCTGTCTTTTCTGTTTATATTTAGTAATTGATTAGAAAAAAAAAAAAAAAGAAAATTAAGTCTGCTTCTGTGATAAGTTTAACATTGTATGGTACTAACATGGTAATCCCCAGTGTAATTTTCCCTTATTGGTTGTTCCAAGGTATATTGTTTGTTGCACATTAACAAACCAGATTATCTGTTTACCTCAGGATTTGATAAACAAGTTATCAGTGTACACAATTGTTTAACAAGCTTGCCTGCCCGCTTATCATATAAATTAATCCCAGGTGACATAGCACAAGTGCGGTAACTATACCTAATGTCATCTTTGCTTACATTATCTTAAAAACACATTTCTGTTATTTAGAAGGCTTTGAAATTCATTGATGATTTGTTTTGGGGTTTTTGTGGGCTTTTTTTTTTCAGATATTGAAGAGAAGTTAATGACAAATATATTAACTGAGTATTCTACAACTTGTTGGGGAAACTATAATAATTATTGTGCATTCATCCTCATAAATTTGATCTAACACATTCCAATCAAATCTGTCATTATCTTGCACCCTTCGAACTCCACATTGGGTGCCAAAAAGGGCTGTCATGGTTTAACCCCAGCTGGTGACTTCTTGTGCACCCCCAGCCTCCCCGTTGGTGGGGTAGTGTGAGAAGCAGAAAAGGCCTTGACTCTGTGTAAGCACTGCTCAGTAGTAACTAAAACATCCCCGTATTATCAACACTGTTTTAAGCACAAATTCAAAGCATAGCACCATACAGGCTACTATGAAGAAAATTAACTCTATCCCAGCCAAAACCAGCACATAAAGAGAAAAGGCAAAAGACTAGTTGTAACAAAGAAAATTCAAACTGCACATTAGGAAACTGAATGCTGAACTGCAATGACAGCTGTTAAGTACCAAAACAGAGCAAGTGTGGAATCTCCATCCCTGGAGATCTTCAAAACTTGACTGCAGAAGTTGTGAACAGCCTTATTTAAGGTTTTATGCTACCTTTCCTTCAAGTGGGAGCTTGGTTGGAAATGATCACCTGATGTTTCTTCCAAACTACATTTTCCTGTGATCCTGTGGTTTCGTGCCACCCACAATATTTAAAATTATAAGTATTTAAACTTTAGAGGCTTTATCTCCAGTTTTCAGTCTTTTTCTTATCTGGAAACTTGTTGTTTTGTGCTAGACTAGGTTCAAAGCTAGCAGTTATCTTCCTCTAGCAATGTGAATGAACTGGTGGAAATCTAGCCAGTTGGTGAGATTAACTGAAATACTCCTTTACATGTCAGTGGTAGACTGTCTATTATCTATAACGTCTCTTCTGCTGCTCAGCATAATCAATCTGTAGACATACAGACACACAGTTGTCTCCTAGTAAAAGGTGCGAATAAATTCGAGGAGCCTAATTCCTATCTCTATAGTAAGCTAAACTATACTTGAATCACAAGAAATTTTGAATTTGGATCAAAATACAGAAAAAAGGTTATCACAAATTACTTCTCAGAGGTAACCTCCAAGTCCCTTCTCATTTTCAATCACAATAATACTATATCCCCTAACATTTTCTCAGAACACAAATGCTTGTGACCCAATATTTCATCTATGTACTTCATTGTCTCCAGTGCAGTTGTATCCTTCCTAGTCTCTGCTCCAAACAACCAAGATAAGAGGCCAGGTAAATTTAAACCCATCTTGGTGTAATTTATGCTTTAGCCTTGGTCTTGACATTTGTTCTGCTTTCTCTTTCTTTTTCCCCCAACTGTATTCAAGCTGTGTCCGTAAATCAAAAATTGATTAAGAGATTTTTTGGTCATTACCTAAATCTCAGTCTTCTAGTCCTTTAATGAAGTGCTAGCCAGTTGTGACTGTTATATGCACATGTTTCTTTTGAGGATTACACATTTTAGTAATGACTGCAAGATGACTGCTCAGCAGTCTATTAATAACTAATATGGACATAAACAATTATGCCAAATTGATTTTTAAAAATTATTTTGAATGTAGAGAAATGGACTAGATTGTTCAGACATTAGAAGTGGATGGATAAAATCTGGGATTTTAAATAATTAAAAAACCCAAACAAATCAAAACACTAGGATTCTTCCGTACTTGTCTTTCAAATTAATGCAAAATTTCCGTAGAAGAAGAAAAATGTTCTGAGTACATATATACAGTTTAAAATACATGTAAAAATGAATGAAACAAACATTTCCCAGAAGAAAATTTTAATCACTTAGTCTGTTGAAAAGCTGTTTCTGTAGTTGTTAGCACTTTTACTCCCATTACTTATTGGCAGAATAGTTAACAAATAGGACCTCATCTCCTGGCAATGTTATGGCAAAAAAAGCAATTTTTTCATGACAATGCTTCTACATTTAGAAAAAATAAAGCAGGCCTCTTTAACAATCTGATAACATAAGACATTTCACTACAGAATCAGGAGTATACCTCTGAGACTTATTCTTTTGTTAGGTACAGATTATGCCACCATGACCCAAAAGGAATGCATATCTGTTCATTTTGAATGGGGAATGTACTAGCTTTGGCTGGAATGGAGTTAACTCTTCATAGCAGCCCATATGGTGCTGTGTTTTAGATCTGTGATGAAAATAGTGTTCATAGCAATGTTTTGACATTTACTGAGCAGTGCTTACACAACATCAAGGCCCTCTCTGTATCCTACTCTGCCCAACCAGTGAGTAGGCTACGGATGCAAGAGTTGGGAAGGGACACAGTCAGGATAGGTGACCCAAAGTGACCAAAGGGATATTCCATGCCATAGAACCTCATACTCAGCAGTAATACTGTGAGAGAATTTTTCCAAGGTAGCCATTGCTCTGAGACTGGCTGGGCATTGAACTGCTGGTGATGGGTGATTACTTTTGCATCACTTGTTTGTTTCTGTTCTTTGTTGTTTTTTTTCCCTTCACTTGTTAAACTGTCTTTATCTTGACCCATGAGTTTTCTCACTACTGCCATTCTGATTCTCTTGCCCAATCCCGCTGGGGGGATAGTGAGCGAGAAACTGGTTAGGGTTTTTCTGCCAACCACGGAGAGTGGGGAGTGAGTGGTAACCTAGCTATGTTATTTTTTATGCAAAATAATCTGTAGAAATGGACTTGGTTTAATTAAATTACATAGCTGAGTAACCAAGGGTGGGATAGAATAATTTATGAACAGAATAATAAGATCTGGCTATATGGAAAAGTGAATATTGCTGGTAAGCTTTGGATAAAACACTGCTCTTCAGTAAGGGAAAGCTTTCCACAAGAAATCACTTAGTGTTTGGTTGTAATTTTTAGAGGTATCACGTGAAATAATTTTTTTTTTCCACTAGATCATGTTTTTGATACCTCTACTAATGTTGCATAAAATAAATTTTCTTTGATTGGCCCAACCATTAGGATACTGGTAAGAAACTGAGCATTGTGGTGTTTGTTAAACCTGACTGATGTCTTTTGTAAACTGTTGAAAATGATTAAGTATTTGGAGTGCCATACTCACCAGAGCTAGCAAGATTATAAACACAACCTCCTATTAAATGTAGCCATTTTCAGTTGTTGACAGGCTTTTCTCTAATGATTGATCAAAGTTTTAAAGTCCTTAAGTTAAACTTCAAGAGAGTCATTAAAAACCCACTTATATTATCTTTCCCTTGGAAGTATTTAAGATTTGTTGGTTTTGTTGTTAATGTATTTTTTCTTCTTAAGCTAGAAAATGATGTCTGACTTTAAACCGAATTCCACCAAGAGATTAAAAATCACTGTTAACATCAACAGAGGTGACTAAATGCTATGGTGTGATGAAAGAATTGGCACGATGATTTGTTTTTATTGTTATTGGTCGATGGACCTTGAAGCCTGACAGCATTATGCTTGTTTTATAACTTCTAAACTTTTATTAGACAGATTTTCTTCATAATGTTTGAAGATAGTCAACTTTTAATGATGCAAGGATCTCACATGAAACCATACTGAAATATAAGTAAATATATAATTAAATATTTTAATTTAAAGAAAAGCATGTAATGCATAAATGACCACAATGAACCACATTTTTTTATGCATTCAAGTAGAATATTTTCCAGAAGACAGAATTTCTTTAGGTTTTAGTCTGCGTCTGTATCTTGTGCTATATACAAAAGTGTGTAGTTTGAGATGCAGTCATGTTATCGATATATTTCTAAAAACAACAGCTCTGAGGCAGGGAATATCAAACATACTTTGTTTTGGGAAAACATAGGTAAATTAATCAAGCTATTTATTTTACATAAAACTAAATGTTATGTATCAAGTATAGAATCATAGAATCATAGAATCATTTGGGCTGGAAGGGACCTTTAGAGGTCATCTAGTCCAATCCCCCTGCGGTGAGCAGGGAACAAGATAAGTTTACTCAGAGCCCCATCCAGCCTGACCTTGAATGCCTCCAGCAATGGGGCTTCCACCACCTCTCTGGGCAACCTGTTCCAGTGCTTCACCACCCTCATTGTAAAAAATGTTTTCCTTATGTCTAGTCTAAATCTACCCTCTTTTAGTTTAAAACCATTACCCCTTGTTCTCTCACGGCAGACCCTGCTAAAAAGTCTGTCCCCATCTCTCATATAGGCCCCCTTCAGGTATTGGAAGGCCGAAGTGAGGTCACCTCGAAGCCTTTTCTTCTCCAGGCTGAA